>NC_092870.1:3316380-3361560 GCF_032062135.1 Pyxicephalus adspersus | reverse complement strand
GGCGTTTATTAAAGCAAAGAAGTGGAATATTCTTGAATGGCCAAGTCAGTCACCTGATCTGAACCTAATTGAGCATGCATTTCACTTGTTGAAGACTAAACTTCGGCCAGAAAGGCCCACAAACAGCAACTGAAAGCCGCTGCAGTAAAGGTCTGGCAGAGCTTTAAAACAGAGGAAACCCAGCATCTGGTGCTGTTCATGAGTTCAAGACTACAGGCTGTCATTGCCAGCAATGGGTTTTCAACCAAGTATTAGAAATGAACATTTTTTTTTCAGCTTTTTAATTTGTCCAATTACTTTTGAGCCCCTGAAATTAAGTGATTGTGTTAAAAAAAGGCTTTAGTTCCTCACATTTTTATGCAATCTTTTTGTTTACCACTGATTTAAAGCTGGGAGTCTTCAGTTTAACTGCATCTGAGTTGATTCATTTAAAATTATTTGTGGTAATGTACAGAACCAAAATTAGAAAAAAAGTTGTCTTTGTCCATATATTTATGGACCTAACTGTAAATTTGTTAAATATTGGACATATTTTGGGGAGTTATGCCTAAGAATTTTAGGCCTACAATGTAAAATAAAATTCCATGCAAAAAAAAATGTAACGCTTTTTGCATAAAAATACGGACAGAATTAGAACGCCAGGGGGGTTAAAAACTGCTAGGTCTGAAAAAGCCCAGCACTTACTGCCCATGACCAATCCCAGGTGCCCAGCACTTACCAATAGTCACTCAGGAACAAGAAATGGCTCAGTTTTTTGCTGTGAATGTGAACTAAACCTAACTTGTTACACCACAATAATTACACTACTACAAGGGATTACACTCTTAAACACAAGGAAGTTGGGTCACAGTACAAAGCACAGGATAGTTGGGGCATAATATGAAAAGATGGAAAAATAGGACATATTAAGGGCACAGGCATTGGGGGTAGAGAGAGAAGAGAAGAGAGAGAACCAAACAAGATGAGGATACAGGAGTCTGGATTCATCTGCTATGCATTATTCCATACTAATTGTTGTCCTATAGAAACTCCTAAATCCCTATTTAGATATTTTTTGCCTTTCATGTTTTGCATTCACTGCCACCAGTGGTGCCGGTAATAATTCTGTACTGTAATTATACTGTAATTATACTTCTGTATAATTCATACTGTAGGTACGGCTTTAGCGTAGATTTAAATCCAAACTGAATGACATTAACCTTGCTAGGGTATCATAAACATTAACAAATGAGATTCTGTTTTCACGATTTTTCCTGATGGTGACAACATCAGATCATGCCTGCATAATGTTCATAGTGTTTAAATGGCTATTTCTAGTCTCCATGGCAGAGGGTAACAAGAAAGGAGAAACATTAGAGGTTAGGGAGTATTGCCAGCCTATACCAGGAAGTGTCCATACGAGGACCTAATGGCAGGATGACCAGGCATTGTTTTAATAAAAAACTGGAGATTTACAAAGGCTGTCAGTGTTCTCCCCAGAAATTTTTTTCAGCCAGGTGGGGGGAAGCTGCTGTACCTGGGTGGTAAAAAAAGTGGGCGGGGTAAGACACAGCAAATTTAGTGTTCCCAGTTATTTATGCCACAGGTATTCAGTAACCTCTATTATGGTGTCCGTATTCTACCTTCAGCAGTAGTTCCTAGCGAGGAAAGTGAAGGTAAACTTAGCAAATGCAACCTTACTGCCAATGTGATTTCAGCCTAACTTCAGATGTCTTAGATAACACAAAACTTTTGTGAAAAGAAAAAATGAGATTGAGCACTTTTTTTTTACAATATGGGAAAGCCATATTGGATAATACATCCCTGATGTCGGGCATGCGCAAGAGGAGCAGCCTAAAGCCACCTGGGATATGACACAAATACCCCAGGAGGCTGCGGATTTACCCAGCAGTCTTTACCACCATGGCAGTAAAGACAGAAAGGGGAGAGGTCCGCCCCAAAAAATGAAAAAAAAAACCAAAACATTTTACATTTTTCTATTATAAAAAAAGAATAATGTCACCCTTTATATAATCTTAAAATGTAGTGATGCTTTAAGGGCATCATGCATGTGATAGCAGATGAGGGCAAGATAGTCAGTCTCCCCCCTTATCACTGCCCATAAAATGTATCCACCCGCAGTGTGATAGCTGTATGTGTGTCAAATCTGCTTGTCATATTCTGCAACCTAACAACTCACTGTGATCAATTTTTCAGATCTCCTAATCTCAAAAAATTATTTAAAGAATTTCAAGATATGGGGGATCACAAGTTTAAATACTTGTGGAAATTGAAACATCTGTTTCAGAAGAAAGGGTACCTAGGAGCCCAAAAATGAAAATGCAAATTGCTATGTACAATGCTCCTTGCTATGTAAGTGGCCCCGGGACTCTTAGGCGCACTTGCTTTTGAAACAGCAACCCTAATGTTGTATTTTCACAGCTAGGGTGTTGTGGTTGCTACTATCCATGAGTGTTTACTGTGCATCCTGAAAATTTCAAGTCATTATGACATACAGTTTAGAAGATATGAAGGTTTGTACACAAGACAGTTGTAGGACCTCAGAATTTGACATGCAGTTACACATACAGCTATTTTGCACAGCTAGAGAATGGGGGAGGGACAGCCTGTGTCCAGATCTCATCATAGCTGTGCTGTTCTCCCTCCACCCGGCTCTTAGCAGCTGGTATCCTCTAAATGGATGACAGCCGAGGCGGTTCAAAGGATTAGAGCTGCGGATAAGAGCCGTGTGGAGGGGGCACGGCAGCTGGCCAGCCCGTCCACCAAAAGGGGGCTAGGGAGAACTATGGCTGTATAAAGATATTTTGCCCACTACTGCGAGTGGAGGACCAGTGTTAAGAGTGAGGACTGGAGTGCCCTGACCTCTGGATGAAGGAACCCCATGGAAGGGATGGAGGACCATTGTTAGCAGGAGGATTGGGGAGCCTTGACCTCTTGAGTGGGGAACCATTGTTAGAGGGAGGACTGGAGTTCCCTAACCTCTGAATGGAGGAACCCCATGGAATGGATGGAGGAGTATTGTTAGCGGCAGGAATGGAGTGTCCTGACCTCTGGATGGAGGAACCCCATGGAAGGGATGGAGGACCATTCTTAGCGGGAGGACTGGAGTGCCCTGACCCCTGGGGTGGAACCCCATGGGGGGTCAGCTTCTAAGATTAGAAGACGTCTAATATTGCAGATCCACCATCTGTAAGCGGCAGGATCAAATTCTAACATTGAAAGGACTGAATTTATTCTCGTTAGTGACGTTGGGTTTTATTCCCCAGAACAATACCTGGAAGTTCTTCTGATTAGAATAGCTAGAAGTTCCTAAAAACCCATTTTTGAGTGACATTTAAATCCTCCAAGTTTGAGGCGTCACAAGTGACAACCATAGCGGAAGATGATCAATAAAGGACACAGATAGGAAAATCCCATAATGATAAGTGCTATTGTGCATTTGTTGTCACACGTGTATTACACCTATTAACACATTTTGCACATTCTGATTTTCCTGATCTGTGGTTAATTTAATTATTTACAGGACTTGGAGAGATGTTTGAAGAATTTGAGATGTCAAAATCACTGAGCGTGTATCAAAATTGCTGCTGAGCACTAACCATACGCACTGCAATTTAGTTTATATCAAAGAAGCAGTTTTAGAGTGCTCGGCCCTAAGCTCTAAATTATTCTGCACATTTCCGTGGTGCGGTATAAAAGCTCAAAGGCACTGCATGGCCATCATCTGACTTACAAAAAAGGGACACTGGCAATTTGGGTATGACATAACATCCATAACATAAGTGATAAAAAAAAGGAAATGAGCACTTACAGTTCATTTCTTGGTGGCAATTGCACCCTCATACATTGAGCTCACTGTTTGGCTTGTGAAACAAGTGGACTTTTAATCAAGTGGAGTTAGAAAAAACAGTTTGAAAACAAAAGGAGTCAAACCCTTATAGTAACCACAAACTGTAAGTAAACGTTTATAACTCCTTGTACTCAAAAATTGTTACTGGGACGATGAGTGGTAGCAAGGTGGAAAGTTTGGTTCAGTGCACAGTCTGCCACATGTATGCTCAAATGGAGCAACGGCTCCTAGGTGAATACCACTGTGACAGATGTGTGCAAGTCACCTTTCTGGTATCTCGCATTGGAGAGCTGGAGAAGCGCATTGCAACACTGAAATCACTGGATCACCTTGAGAGGGGTCTCCTGTTCACTGAGCAGGCAGTTAATGGCTTAGATGTGGAGGGTGGAGAGGTTAATCAGGATGACCATGTAGGGAGTTGGGTTAATGTAACAAGAGGGAGTGGTAGGGGCACCCAGAAAAGGAAGGCCAGCCCTGGGTTTGAGCACTCCAACATGTTTGCAAAGTTATGTGAAGATGTGCAGGTGGCAGACCCAGTGGTGGCAACTCTAGATGTTACTGCTAGCCCTAACAAAAGGGGGTCTGCTGTGCTAGGGGAAAGATTTAGGGGAATGGTGGAGGGATATTTAAACTAGGACAGAGGGGGGTGGGACAGTCAAATAAGGTGGCAGAAAGGTTAGTCAGGAGTCAGACACTAGTGGAGGGTGGATTTGGGATAGTTGGGGGGAGGATTATGGATAATTGAAAACATTGGATTGTGCAGTACTAGTTGTACTGAAAAACAAAATGATTTGGCAAACAAGGATGGTACAAGCGATGAGGTTGAGGCATTATGGGTGGAGTTGAATGTGGGGTTGAATAACACACAATTAATCATTAGAGTCTGCTATAGGCCCCCCAGTGCTAAGGAAGAAACAGAAAATCAACTACTAGCACAGATAGAAAAAGCAGCAAAAAGTGGAAGTGTTTTATTCATGGGAGATTTCAACTACCCTGACATTGACTGGAGTAATGGCACTACAGGAACAGCAAAAGGGAGGAAATGTGTGAATTTAGTACAAGATAATTTTATGGTACAGTTTATAGAAGCCCCAACTAGAAATGATACTCTGCTGGACCTAGTTCTTTCTAACAATGCAGAGCTTATAACAAATGTGCAAATCAAATAGAATCTGGGTAGCAGTGACCATAATATGATTTTATTTAATCTAAGCTGTAAACAGGAAACAAAAACAGGAAAGATAAAAACATTTATTTTAACCTCCCTAGAGGTAACCCCGAGTGTGACTCGGGGTAGAAAAAAGTTGCTAAAAGTGGTAACCCCGAGTCACACTTCGGGTATGTAAACCTATGGGAAGGTTAGTAAATAAAGCGCTTACCTGATCCGCGATCTCGGTCTTCTTCCTTCTTCCTGCTTCTGCATCCGATGAGTCACCGGGGAGTTCCCGGTGACGTAGGTGCGTGTGTATGTTGCATTCAATACAGCATAAAATAACTGTATTGAATGCAATACATTGGATTTTTATGTGTAAAAGCAGTACATTGTTTTCAAGAACATTTATTTTACAGTATATATAATAGTATGAGTATACCGTGTTTCAACGTATTCAATTTATTGTTTTTACATACTTTACATACATACTCATACTATTATATTACACTGTAAGATAAATTTTCATGAAAAACAACGTAACGCTTTTAGACATATAAAACCGGAAAGAAATGAACCGCTAGGGAGGTTAAGAGAGCAAATTTTCCATTATTAAGGGCAGCTCTCTGTGATTTGGACTGGGAGACAATATTGTCCTCAAAGAACACAGAACAGAAATGGGAATGTTTCAAGTCTGTTTTACAAAAGCAAACTGAAAAATGTATTCCAATGGGTAATATGTTTAAGAGGCTAAAATTAAAACCTATGTGGCTTACAGCTGATGTTAAAAAAGCCATAAGGAACAAGAAAAGGCCATTCCAAAAATATAAAAATGAAGGATCACCTTGATCATTTCAAACCTATAAAGAATATAACAAAAGATGTAAAAAGTAGATAAAATGTGCAAAACTTCAAAATGAAAGACTGTTTGCAAAGGAAAGTAAGGCAAACCCCCTCAAAAATTTCAAATATATTATTAGCAAAAAGTTCAGATATGAGCATGTAGGCCTCTTAAAGGATGTCGCTAGGTTGGTAACTGGGGATAAAGACAAGGCAGATTTACTAAACACTTTTTTAGCTCTGTGTACACGAAGGAAAATGGCAGAGCTCAAGTCCAAATTCATAATAGTGTCTTATAGGGTTTTATATCTGGGATATGTTTATTTCCCTAGTGGCTGAACTTGATGGACTTATGTCTTTTTTCAACCTAACCTACTATGTACAACACACTATGTAACATTGGTGATCAATGGAGAAGGGCTCCCTTACATTGGAGGTCAATGGATAATGACCCTCCTACAATTGGGAACAGCGCAGAATTGCCTTATATATTGGTAAAGAGTAGAGAATGATTATCTTACATTGATGGGAGGTAGAGAATGGTTCTCTCATAAATATGATCAGTGGTGAAGGGCCCTATTACATTTGAGATGAACAGAGAAGGGACCACTTACATTGGTGATCATTGAAGAAGAGCCTCCTTACATTGGTGGTCAGTACAGTTCTCCCTTATTCTGTCAAATTGGTGCCCTTCCTATATTGGTTAACAATGGAGAAGCCCCCCCCCCCTGCATTGGTGATCAATAAAGTTCTCCCTTAAACTGTGGGGAAGGGCTCGCTTTATTTGGTGATTTATAGAGAAGGGCCCTCATTACACCATGTAATCAAATATCCAACAAATTCATTCAGATGTGATGGTTTTGGTGCCCACAAACATCGGGTGTAGGACTGATGGGGGCAGTAAGCACAAAGGACTGTGACAATAGAAGGGACTTGACATGAGATATTACCACACACCAATATGGTCTTTGTCCCAATATTTGATAGCAAATGTCAATTGAATCAAAGAATTGTCCTCAGCCTTCACAGGGGCCTAATATTGAGAAGGTTTCTCAAACGTCTTTCCAAAGTCTGAGAGATTGCCAACTGGACACCCACCGGGGGCTTGGCACATTTACAAAGCAACCACAATTTGGGATTTCGTAGTGTAACCTCCTGTAGTGAACAATAGCTGGATCTCTTGGACATTTCTACTAATGTCACCCGTCCTGACCCAGAATGCTCAGCACCCACCTCCCACCATCGCAGGCCATTAAACCCAAGGCCTCTGTACCTTCCATATATTACAAACCCCTAACACAGGCAAGACTCCAGGCTGAACACTTTTTTTACCTGTAGATTGGTGGCATTCAAACTAATTACTGGCAGGTGTCTCCTTCACCAAAGTCAGAGATATACAATACCATCATGCCCACTGAAGTGTCATACAATCTCCAAACTGAGATTGCTGCTGCACATTGCACTGGTGTGGTCCACTGTTGTCACCAGCAGGAAGCCCACCCCGAGAAAAGCAATGGCACTTGCAGCAATGTATGTAGTCAGAAAGTTGCTGTAAAGTTGCTGCTGAAGATCAGTGGCACTGAGAAATAACAAAAGATGATTAAAACAGATATTGTTATAAAAAAAAATACAAAGCAGTTTGATACATTATAATTTATCAGAAGTGCAAGGGTCAAGCCAAAGTGAGCAGAACATTGTCAACCATTCAAACAGGAAACAACTGTATTAAAAGCAAAACCAGCTTGGCATGGACGGCACCTTAGTAAAACCAACGTTGTCACCAGTACACAAAAAAACAAGACAAAAGTTACACCAGGAGTTGGAGCTAAACATTAAAGTGGGATCAAGCCAGACATGGTTCAGTGGACTTGGCTACCAATTTGCAGACATAATCACAACCACCACAACAGGGGATCACAGAGTGAATTGAGTTGTCTTTATCCATTCAGGACATGGTAATGACCCCCCACTGATTGGTGGTTCTCAGTCACCCCTCCTACACATCAACAGTACAGCCAAGGGTACAAATTTGGTACTGGTGCAGCTTAAACAGCATCTAAAAGGGGAGGCAACGGAATGCAAAGAAAGTGGCAAAATACCCAACAGGAGGGTTCACAAACATACCATAACATAATTGCAAGTCGCCAACCATGTCTGATGTGCTCAACTTTACAAATGAACAGCAAATCCAGATTACTAATAACCACAATTTTCATTATTTTACTTGCACTTTGTTGTTTTCTACTGACTGCACAGTCTAAGAGGAACAATAGACAGTCCACACAATTGAGGACTCTGTAATAGACCCGACCAGACATTCAATACCGGTCTGTGTCCTGAGGGGTGTGACTGTTAATCATCTCAGCCAGTACAGAGCACTTCAGTGTAAAGGCCAGAAGCATCACTGTACTGAGAGAAAACACTGTTGATAGCAAGTAAAGAATGATAAATTATCATAACATTTGGAAGTAGAGGATTATAAAAAGATAACAAATATGATAGAGTTTAATTTTACGTTAAGAGAATGCCTTGTGATACCCAGATTTGAAATGACAAAAAAAAAAAAAACAACATAAAAAAATTAAATTCCTCTAGTAATATGTTGCCTGAGGATTTGTTAAGTGGGACATATAAAAGGGTTAAGTGAAGTCTTTATCCAGAAAGGTGCTGATATTTTATAATTTTACAGCTTTGCATGTAATTGTCTTGAAATCATAATTACTTCTCAGTTTATATTATTAGCCCAACACTGATGGAGCTTTGGGAAATGTATTAGTTAGTGGCAACAAGCCAAAAATAAATTCCAATGACAGACCAATAGGTTGGTTTAGATCAGTAGTGCCCAACTTTTTTCATCTGGGGGCTGCTGTTGACATTGGGTTAAAACTTGTGTGCCACAATACAAACAAACATTAAAGATGTACGTTTAAAACTAGAATAGTTTTAATTTAAAATGAAATTAAATTTTGTAGTTATTGTAACGTACATGCACCAAATAACAGAGATAACAAATCAAGAATCTCTGCAATGAATACATCCAGAGAAATGCGCAGGGTCCCCTGTGTACCCTAAAAGTTTCACATTTCTTTGATAAGCAGTGAAGGAGATATGCAGATTTATACATAGGGATAATGACAGAAGCCTGAAAACAGCTCTCATGCTGCTGCTGGGATTATCTCACAGTACAAGGTGGGCAAGAAGCAGCTCCCTCTCGTGGATAGAGAAACATAGAAGATGCATGAAGCCTTCCAAGGAAAATGGAAAATGTCATAGTGGACAACTCCATATTAATGGCCATGGGGGATGGGGGATGGATTCCATATTAATGGCAATAGGGGGGAACGGGACTCCATATTAATAGTCATGGTTTTAAAATGGAAGATCCAACAAAAACCTAAAAGAGTGATGTTGAGATGTCCAGGATTGTTGGAACACGCAGTGAAATTGCAATCTATACAGTGACACTTTGGTGGATATATGATGACCTTCTGGTGCTCCAGTTGGTTGGAAGGGCCTGAAATCTTTACAACTAGAACTCGCTGGTGATATAAGAGGCAGAAGACACAGCTGTGGTTTATCTCACACATATCACGATTCCCCTCCCCCTCCTGTTTAAAAGGACATCGGACTTTTTATGTAGTTCAGTAACCCTACAGCTAAAGACATTTCATTAGCAAAGGTTACAAAATTCTGAGGAGGAAAACAACAAAATGAAGCTGAACTCCACAAGTAACTAAATGCAGTTTATACACTTTAGGGAGCACATGAACAATGTGTAAAAATAAATTTATTACTGTATTTGGAGAAAAAAAAAAAAAACTTTTGTAGTGTTATAGTATCTCGGAAAATATGGTACCTGTGCTATAAATCTTATAAAGATGAATATCTTGCTGCTCAACCGCCCCAATTTATTGATAAGCAGCTGCAGTAGAGTAATGGAGGCCATGATTCTGGGCAAGGATCTCGGGAGCCAACATCTCACTGTAGTCCTACTGAGATTCATGGAGATAGGAGATATGTACACACTGTAGGTCAGTGAGCTGGGAGAGGCCTGTATGAACAATGATTGTGACCATGGGACACCGATACCTAATATATACAAAAATATATAAACATATTTACATTTTCAACAAGCAAGCTGAATATACCTGAAACACGCACCAATTCTGGCCTTCAGCACCAATCTCACTGACACCATATACTAAACTGAGGACTCCCATCCAAATGATGGGGTTCAGGTGGCCCCAGTGAAGGGTCCTGGTAATTCTCCATCATACAAAGACATTGTAGACAATTGTGCTCTTCCAGTCCTGTGGCTGCGGTTTGATGAAGACCCTTTTCTTTTCCTCCATGACTGAGCTCCTGTGTACAAAGCCAGCTCCCAATGGGGTCAAAAACACCCTCAAAAATCTTGTGGAGGAGGAGTGGGGGATAGTATAAAGTAATAACTCAATATTAATGGCCATTGTGGGGGAGTGAGGTAAATCCATAATAATGGACACGGGGGGGAAATTCCATATTAATGGCCATGTTTAAAAAGGGATGTTTAGTCCCACTTTAACATGCGCAATTTAGGTAGGGTGTGATTGCAGAAAGAACAGGCAATGTCTTTTCTGCAATAACTAATCTTACTCGCCTGATCACTGCCCAGCTGTCAAACTTTGCTGAGCATGTGCAGAATTGGTTCCCAGGAAAACCCTTCTTCCCTTGCATATGCCGTGAATGATCCAACACACCTGCACAGTAGTCACATCATCCCTGCTTGGCCAATAAAAATGGCTAAAGATACGCAAGTGTCATTTAATTTTAAAGAATTAAATTATCACAAATAACACGTCAACACGTATTTTATATTGTATTGGGTCTCTTTAGATGAACATGAATCAAATCACAAACAACAATCACACAGATATTTCCCCTTCATATTTTACCACCATACGTGAATCCACAACCATGGATTACATCACTGGAAACAAGTGTGTGAAAACCAGCCCCATACCAAAAAGCATTTGATTATTCTCAAACGAATAGTTATCTTGGGAAGATAAGCTTGGATCTCCATATCATAAAACTTTGTGTGGGATATTTACCAATAGCAATGCTGTGTCTCTCATGAGGATAAAGGTAAGTATACAGTTAGGTCCATAAATATTTGCATATTTACATTGTAGGCCTATAATTCTTAGGCATAACTCCCCAAAATATGTCCAATATTCAATAAATTTACAGTTAGGTCCATAAATATTTGGACAGAGACAACTTTTTTCTAATTTTGGTTCTGTACATTACCACAATTAATTTTAAATGAAACAACTCAGATGCAGTTGATCTGCAGACTTTCAGCTTTATTTAGGTGGGTTGAACAAAAAGATTGCATAAAAATGTGAGGAACTAAAGCAATTTTTTAACACAATCACTTCATTTCAGGGGCTCAAAAGTAATTGGACAAATTAAAAAGCTGAAAATAAGGTTAATAAATGTTCCTTTCTAATACTTGGTTGAAAACCCTTTGCTGGCAATGACAGCCTGTAGTCTTGAACTCATGGACATTACCATTCTGGGTTTCCTCCTTTTTAAAGCCAGGCGTTTACTGCAGCAAATTTCAGTTGCTGTTTGTTTGTGGGCCTTTCTGGCCGAAGTTTAGTCTTCAACAAGTGAAATGCATGCTCAATTGCATTCAGATCAGGTGACTGACTTTTCCATTCAAGAATATTCCACTTCTTTGCTTTAATAAACTCCTGGGTTGCTTTGGCTGTATGTTTTGTGTCATTGTCCATCTGTATTATGAAACGCCTCCCAATCAATTTGACTGCATTTAGCTGGATTTGAGCAGACAGTATGTCTCTGAACACCTCAGAATTAATTGGCTGCTTCTGTCCCGTTTCACATCATGGATAAACACTAGTGTCCCAGAGCCACTGGTAGCCATGCTTTACAGATGATGTGGTATGCTTTGGATCATGAGCTGTTCCACGCCTTCTCCATACTTTTCTTGCCATCATTCTGGTAAAGGTTGATCTTGTTTTCATCTGTCCAAATAAAGTTTTTCCAGAACTGTGCTGGCTTTTTTAGATGTTTTTTTTAGCAAAGTCCAATCTACCCTTTCTATTCTTGAGGCTTGTGAGTGGCTTGCACCTTGCAGTGCACCCTCTGTATTTACTTTCACGCAGTCCTCTCTTTATGGTAGACTTGGATATCGATATGCCTACCTCCTGGACAGTGTTGTTCACTTGGTTGGCTGTTGTGAAGGGGGTTTCTCTTCACCATGGAAATGATTCTGCGATCATCCACCAATGTTGTCTTCCGTGGACGACCAGATCTTTTGGCGTTGCTGAGTTCACCAGTGCTTTGTTTCTTTCTCATGATGTACCAAACTGTAGATTTTGCCACTCCTAATATTGAAGCAATTTCTCGGATGGGTTTTTTTCTGTTTTTGCAGCTTAAGGATGGCTTGTTTCACCTGCACGAAGAAAAGAGTTGTCTATCCTTCAATGTAAAGTAAAAATGTTGAGTTTGGGTACACTTTAAACGGGAAGTAAATCAGCCAGAGTGGTCGCAAGAACAGGTGTGGGATCAGTTGTAGCCGCAGTGTAGGGGAGAAAAAAAAAAAAAAAACATTTTAACATTACATAAAAGAGTTGTCTATCCTTCAATGTAAAGTAAAAATGTTGAGTTTGGGTACACTTTAAACGGGAAGTAAATCAGCCAGAGTGGTCGCAAGAACAGATCTAGGTGCAAATAATCCGGTAATCCAAAATTCACTAAGCAACAATTGGATTAGTTATAACAAGTATGAGTGACATCCATGCAGGGTAACAGTCTAAGACTAAGGACAAGAGTTCAACCCCAAGCAGAGTCAATTGGAATTTGGATCACAGATCTGTGCTTTAAGTGGAGATGTGAACTCCATGGTGCTCCAGATTTGTGGGTGACCTTTGTATATATCGGATTGTCCATGCACTTTCTCCCCAATGCTAAGAGGTGATTGCCCCCACACACTTAAAACATTATAAGTAATAAAATGAATGCTGAAATAAAAGGGCCCAGCACTAAAAAGTAACCATTGCTCTGGACCTCAACTCATTACAATTTCCCACTAATGTTGTCACCCTACAACAGGGACTGTGTTTCTTGCATGATCCCCCACCCGGCACCATCTCTAACACTGGCTATCCATAGATGAGTTGGAGGGCTGCCACTGTTACCCACAACTGCTGATGAGTCGAAGACCTTTATCAAGCCTCCCAACCTACCTACGTCTAGGTAAGTGCTTTGGAAAGTACTGAAGCCAGAAGACCAAACACAACATCCAGGGGACCAACAGCAGCTCCAATATTTCCAATGTGAAGTTTTCCTTTGGACTGTAATCAGATCATCTTCCATTTATAACTTTTTGGAATCTATCTCTGCCTTCATTTGGTCCTCATTCCTACTCTTTCTCCACTCACTGCACAAAATTCTAAGTTGCATATAAAACAGATTACAGAGCTACTTCTTCCTGACCAAAATATGATAAGTAGCAGAAAGTTAAGAATATCACTGCATGTGATCACTTTGTCACAGCTCTTGTAGTAACCACATTTCAGAAGAGCACAAAAGCAATTCCAGCAACCCAGGAAAGGGTTCCAGTCACCATACAACATTTACAACAGAGCTATGAGAAGGGGTGTCTCAAATTCCCTAAACCATGCTACATTTTCATGACCACACAAGTCACAGTCCTCTCTACCAGGTTGTATGATGTTTTTTATGCAAGGTGCTCCTCACCCTCCGCACACCAATTGTCATTACATGACAATACAGGAACCACACAATCGTTAGCCGAGATTTAAAGCTGTAAGTGATGGGTGACCTCTGGCTGTCAAATAACCCATAAATTAGTCCTCTTGGTATAGGGGCTAACCGGCGCAACCTGCCAGCACTGTTTGCAAAAGGGAAGCTGAAGACAGGAGAAATTGTTGCCTGGCAGAAAGGAAAGATGATGTCCCTGAGATGGCGTGACAAGAAAGATGTGTGCCTGATGAGTACTGTTCATGATGCCTCCACTGTTCTGGTACACACAAAACATGGGAAAGAAGTGATGAAGCCACAGGTGGTGATTGATTACAACACCATGGGAGGTGTCGACAGAGCTGACCAAGCCATGACATTCTACCCAGCGATGAGGAAACGATGGCAATGGAGCAATGGAAGTACTACAAGAAGATTTTCAGGCATCTAGTTGAGCAGTGCCTATGGAATGCCTACGTTCTGTACAAAAAAAAATAGTCAGAGGCCTGTGAATCGTTCAGACTTCATTTTGCAAGTTTCCGAATCCATAGTCAAGAACCACCAAGCCCCATCAGTGGATATGAATAGACCTGGACGTCGTGCTTCCACCGTTGTCAAGCCAGAACGCCTGACCAGTTGTCACTTCACTGAATACATCCCACCAACCCAGAAAAAGGCTGCACCTACACGGATGTGCGTGGTTTGCTGCTCAAAGACCGATGACAGAGGAAGGAAGAAACGCAAAGAAACCAGGTTCTACTGTCCTGACTGTGATGTTGGACTGTGCAGTATCCTGCTTCAAAATCTACCACACCTGGGATGTCTACTAAAAATTTAAATATTTTTTTTTCTAAAATCTGCATTTAACTTATATTAATATTTATCAATAATATTGCACCCTTGTTTGGAAAATTTCAGTGAGAAATTTTTGATAAAATATTTTTTTTTTGATAAATTACACTGTTGTGGTTCATTATTTCATTATTTTTTATAATTATGATTTATAATTATGGATTATAATTTATAATTATAATATAATAAATAAATATAATTAATATACCCGGGAGTTAATCCTAAGAATTACAGGCCCACAATATAAATAGAAATTTCTATGCAAAAAAAATAGGATCACTTTTTGCATCAAAAAACTGACAGAATTAGAACGCTAAGGGGGTTAAAAAGGGCTCATCCTTATCCTTACTGCATACGGTCAATGTTTTTGTATGCCACACTTTACATTGGGATTTTTCCTAAATTATCAGATGCCTGTATGTAATCACTGCACCCATGTCAGTATTCTCCATTTTATGCAACAGCATTTGAATTTATCCACTTACAAATCTCTGTATCCCTGAGCACCTGTCATCCTGAAACCCTGCCTCCACATATTGTATCTCTACCTACCTGAGGCATACATTCTTTTATTACAAGCGAAAGTATCTGCTCACATCAGCTGGAACTCTCTCTCCTTTTTACTAATTGTGTCCTGATTGAGAGCCATACATTAGGAGATTTGCTCTAACACAACACAGTGGTCAGTATTTTACTAGCTTGTTTTACCTCAGTGGGTAAAACCCCAGTGCCCCAGTGGGAGTGGCCACGCTACCAGGTTCAGCACCGCTTAAGCAGCAATGCCTGGTTTAGAACCTCCTGACTTCTCACTAGAAGACTCATCTTCTAACTTCCCCCCTCTACTTGGAAAAGACAGGGACCCTCCACATCCTCCAAGCCCTCCACAAACCTCCATGGACTCCTCAGAAACATGGGACAGAGACGCATACCTAAGATCACTACCTACTAAAGCGGACTTTGAATCATACCTCCTACGCATCCAAAACTCTTTCCGCTCTAAACTAGCCATTCTCAAATCTGACCTGGGTTCTAGAATAGAGGAGGTGGAACGAACAACCCAGGATCATCGTACTCATGTACAAAACCTCACCCACACCCTCATTGAATATTCTGTTTTGCTTCAACAACTACTGTACCAGCAAGATACGAATCCGAGGGCTCCCAGAATCGGTTGAGCCCAAAGACTTCCATTCAGCTGCAACTTCTTTGTTCAATGAGCTGCTTCAAAAGCCGAGGGACAATGTAATAGAAATAGATTGCATGCACCGCACCCTCGGCCCAAAAAACCAAGACCTTGATAGACCCAGAGATGTGCTCTGCCGAGTTCACTCCTACCGCACTAAAGAACTCATCATGCAAGAAACCAGATCACAGGAAAAATTTACCTTTAATAACCGCTCCTTAATGTTCTTGACTGACCTCTCTCGCAATACTCTAGCGCTCTGCCGGGCGTTGAAGCCACTGTCACTTATGCTGAAAGATAATGATATCAAGTACAGATGGGGCTTCCCGTTCCAACTTTATGCACACAGAGGGAGCAAGTCAGCCACTTTCCGTCAACTGGGAGACTTAGCAACTTTCCTGACAACATTTCAACTACCCCAAGTTAACTTTCCAGATTGGCCCACACTTCCTACACCTTTGGTTCCTCCGGCAGCTTCTGATCGGTTACAAAGAATGATAGACGGTTTCTGACGGTGAGGTATTTCTATAGTTATCTCCATATTTAGTGGCTTTTTTTTTTTGAAATTTCAGTTGTTTTGTTTCTATTTTAGGTAAACAAACTGTTTTATAGGACCTGACTTATGTGTGTATTCTGCCCTGTACAGCTAGCACTAGCTTTCTCACCCAATGCTTACATTTACATATAACACAGGCCGGGCTTACAAGTAGCTTTCTTACAGGTAACCCATTTTCGTAGTGATAACGTCCCGAGCATAAGAAACAAGAGGTACCCTATTGTGAATCATAGCTGGTCTGACTCGTCTAAGTCTAAAGGCGTTAGCATTTTGTTAGCCTCCTCTGTTACGTGGCATCTCAAAGACCAACTGAGTTCTCAAGATGGAAGGTCCCTATTCGTTAAAGGCCTTTTAAAAGGTTCTAAAGTTACATTGGCTTCTATATAGCTTCCTAACACCGGACAGGCCTCATATCTGAACAAGACTCTCGAGAGCCTAGAGAGGTTTCAAGAGGGTATCTTGATCCTAGGCGGAGATTTTAATTTTACACCAGATTGGACCCTTGACACTTACCGCGGCGGTCATACCCACCCTCCACCTCGGGGCAACAGTCAAATGCTGAAGGCTCTATATCAACATAGGCTCCTTGATGTGTGGCGGATTCCCCAAGACAGAGATTACACATTCTTTTCCGCCCCTCATAGTTCTTATTCGAGGATTGATCATTTTTGGCTCCTACAATCTGAGTTACACAGGATACTGTCCTGTTCCATTAGCTCAGTAACTTTATCGGATCATGCACCGGTGTTCATGTCCTTGGAGATCTCTTATACATGCCCCAAATCCTGGAACTGGAGCCTAAATGAATCCCTCCTTCAAGACGAAGCTGTTCTGGCAGCTTGCCTACTGATAATACAGTAGGCAAAGAACTCAGGGTTCTCCGTGAGAAATTTTCAATGCTAAGTTTGCACTTACTAAATGCAGGAAATTGTTCTAGCTACGGCAACAAAAGTGGGCGTCACTAGCCAATGCTCTTCGTGTCCAAAAAACCTGATCGTTTATCCCGTTTCTCACGGACAACTGTGGAAGTAAAATCTACCACACCAAAGACATAGCGGAATCCTTTCGCCAATACTACTCGACACTATATAACATTTCAGGACCATCTTCCCTCTCCAGGAAAGGGGATAGGGTGCAAGCGATCCAGAAATATCTTTTAGAGTCCAAACTGCCTTCCCTCTCGGCTTCTAAGAGGAAGATGCTAGAGGAGCCTATTTCAGCAGAGGAACTTAGAATGGCCATAAGAGACACCCCCACCGGTAAAACTCCCGGGCCGGATAGCCTACCTCTTGCTTAATACAAAACTTTTCAGGACACCTTAGCGGCTCATTTCCTCACCGCATATAACCATCTCACTGAGGTCAGTTCTCTCTGGACTCCCTACGGGCCACCATCACTGTGATACCTAAAGAAGGCAAAGACCCCTCCTCATGCGCAAGTTATCGCCCTATTTCCCTCCTTAACCAGGACCTCAAACTCAAAATTCTCGCCTCTAGACTGATTAAAGTGATGCACAACCTTATACACTTCGACCAAGTTGGTTTCATGCCTGGTAGGGAGGCCAGAGATAACACAACCAGAGTACTGAACTGGATGTATCATGCTACATCCAAAAACATACCTCTCATGTTGTTGTCCACAGATGCTGAAAAAGCATTCGACATGGTTGACTGGCTTTACATGGATAGTACCCTTCTACACATAGGTCTTGGCCCACGTATGCTTTCTTGGATACAGGCCATTTACTCCAAACCCACAGTTAGAGTTAGAGTAAATGGATTACTTTCAGACACACTGTCAATCTCTAACTGCACAAGACTACTTTTCCGCTATATTTGGAGAAATAAAGCCCCAAAACTCTGCAGATCCCTGCTTATGAAAACCAAATCAGAAGGAGGTCTTGCGATTCCAAACCTGTTTAATTACATAATCACATAAATTTAGCGGCCCACTTGACACATGTATTGGACTGGTGTCGAAATGGGGGTTCTAAACAACGGATCTCGCTGGAACAAACTTTTTGCCCAACTCCTGTACACCTTCTCCCATGGTTGCCGACATCGACTTTTCCAGAGCCTAAATCTCACTCCACGTTGGGATACACATGGGAATTGGCTGTACGGAACTTTCACACACTACACCTCTTGCCCTCTTCATCACCTCAGTCTCCTATACTGGGCAATCCGTCCTTTCCTCCTGGAATGGAGGATGGGAGGTTCAGAGAATTGCCTTTCTCCGGAGTATGTAGGGCTCTACATTTTATCAGATCAGGCCGATGGATTGGTCCAGATGAATTGAAAGAGGATTCTGGAGAGTTCCAACTGGACTTTTGAAAAACTTTGCAAATTTCCCATTTAATATCTACCCTCCGACCGGCCCTACTTTACTGTAGACCTCTTACACCCTTTGAGCAATTGTGCATAGGGGAAGGAGGCGTCAGACATGCTTTATCTGCTGTCTACAAGCTCCTACAGACCTCACTCTCTGATCGTATGCCTAGATTTCTCAGGTCCTGGGAGATAGATCTGGACCTATCGCTCTGCTTGGAACAAAAAAAACGTATCTTATATTGGACTCATAAGGTGTCAATTGCTAGAAAATATCAGGAAATTTGCTACAAGGTAGTCTCACGATGGTACCGTACTCCGGAGAAGTTACATCTTATTTTTCCTGATGTATCAGACTACTGCTGGAGGTGTCAAACAGGGAAAGGTTCGCTCCTCCATGTTTTCTGGAGTTCCCCCCTCCCGAGACCTTTCTGGGTCACTGTCCGGTCCATAGCTCAAGAAATGTCAGACCAGGAAATCCCATATGACCTGGCCTTTTTTCTCTTACAGCATAAGAAGGCATATAAAACTTCAGTTGTCAGACCCCCGCCCCATTTCCCCCTTTAACTGATTTATTCCCCTCCCCAAGTTTAGTCTTGGACTTTCATGATAGGATTATAATAATTGGTTTGGCGTATTCTAATGACTGATGCAAAGTGCTAATGCTAATCCAAAGCACATTTATGCTATTTTTATATTGTTGTATATGTTTTCATGTTCCCCTTACCTTTATTTTCTGTACCCCCACTCCCAAAATTTTTAAATAAAGAATGTTTTAAAAAAACTTTTAATTTTAGATTTTTTAATGGTGTTAACAATGGAGGTCCCCAGAGAGGCTTGGTCATACCTACATTGAAAAATAATACTCTATCCAGATTATCTAAGAACATATACAGCATACGGCCAGGTTTGTGTGTGTGTATGTGGACCATCACATCTATATGAGCATGCTGGACATCACAAATCAAATATAGCTAATAATTTGGAGATGGATGTCCATATGATTTTGAATTGTGTGTGTAGGAATTTGCCCCTATTGGTGAGGTCAGGTACTAATGTTGGATGGGAAGACCTGGCTTACCATTCCAATTCATCCCATAGGTGTTCAGTAGGGTTGAGGTCAGGGCTCTGTGCAGGATAGAGTTCCTCCACACTGAACTGGTGACCCCATGTCTTTATGCAGATGGCTTTATACTCCGGGACAGAGTCACTGGGGAACAGAAAAGGGTCTTCACCAAACTGTGACCACAAGGCTGGAAGAGCACAATTGTTTGCAATGTCTCTGTATGATGGAGGATTAACAGGACCCTTCACTGGGGACAACTACGTAGTTTCTGCCATATGGGTGGAGGAATGATAACGTGTCAACAACATATTGGCCACATTTGGGGTTCATAACCCTGTAAGATATAGAAGCTCATTGTCCACTTTAAAAAAATCCTGATGCACTTAGTGGCAATAAAACATTTTCTTGAGGTTTTAAAACATGAACAAATCCTCCATCAAACACCAGACATATGGAAAGCTAACAGACAGACCACATGATAGTCCAGTCCACACTCGGACATATCCATGTGAAAGACTTACAGGGGTAAATAAGAGAAATCACTGTATCAGAAAGCTGTCTAATTGGTTAAAAGTTAAAAGATACAACAGCGGTGGCTTTTTGTACGATGAAACCCACCCACTGGTAATAAGAGAAGCAGCACAAACAATGATTCCTGTCCAGTGTACTTGCCGAACACCTGAAGCTTTGGTTGAGATGCGAATATCAGCTGCTGCCAGGATCCTGGACAGCAAACAATGGCCCATATGGCTCTAAAGGCTGAATGGGTTTGTATGAAACTGTGTATTGGCCACAAAATGCAGTAAGACCTGGACACCGATTCACTGAAATAGCCTGAGACACTGAAATCACACAAATATTACAAGGTTCCCTTTATCAAAATAAGCTCAATTTTTGGGGGTAGATAGGATGAAGGGGACTTCATTCTAAACCCAACTTCAGCCATATTATTTCTTTTTGTTTTCAGGGAAGGATGACAATTGCAGTCTAGGTCTCTACATGCTCGGTCTTATGGACCTGCAGCCTCAGTGTCACCCTCATCACCTAGGCATGGTCAGCGGCTCCTTGGGGATGGAATACCGTCCCATACCCAATACACCATTTGTTATTTATAGGAGCATGTGTTGAAGTAAGTAAATCTGACACGCGTACACCAGAGGGCACACATAGTCCGGTGTCAGCCCCCTACATTACTGGCTACACTTCTCTCTCCATAGCTGAAATTCTCCATAGATGGACTTTGAAGAGATTTCTGATATCCTGTTGCATCTTAAGGACAGGAAGTGGTAGTAAATATCCTGAGCAGCGACAAAACCTAAAATACGCTTTAACCCTTTGCTACTCTATATTTTTTTTTTAAATGGCCTGATGTGATCTTTAACCACTCAATTCCCACAGACATTTCCCTTCCCGGTGAGGTCCCAGTGGTCTACCAGGTGGTCTGGCACTGCCTGCTGTTCTGTTGTACCAGCTATAACTTCAGATTTTGGCTTCCGACCAGCTGATCACCAGAAGAGAAAAATAAGAAATCTACTGAAAATCCCAACACACCACAAAGCCGGAAAAGAGGAGCAGCTGCCAACCACCTGAAGGCCTTCACAGCCTTGGAATTCCAATCAAAAGCAGAAATTATGGATTTTTGGCTCTTTTAGAACATTGGAAATTGTTACACAATAATTGTATTGTTTTATTAAATTCGCTCAATGCAGAATCAAATCACCACAGCATCTCTACACGTTGTGTGTTTTTTTTTACTGTAATTTGTGCTTTGATTGTTTTAATAATCATACAACATGATGAGGAGACATCAAAGAGTACAGTGCCGGCACCTGGAAGAGCCGGACGAGATTGGTGGCCACCAATGTGTCTACAGGCTGTACGTTGGAAAGGATTGGAACCGTTTATAAAACAAAATTTTACTGGTTAGATTTCAAAGGTCCGGTGGTGCTTAAATCTAAAACAAGCTTATACCGTGATAAAAAAAAAAATATATATATTTATATAGAGTGAGTACACCATGTGATGCCAGTTTGGGTTCCAAAACTGTGGCAAACAATTTAATTATTAGCATGGCTGCCAACAAGAATACTGCAGATAGTGACCCACAGATGTCAGTGAGATGACTGTGGTGACGTGTCCCATGTCCCAATAGCTGTATATTAGGTGACTTCCTGTGCCTAGGCACTCCTGTTCTGTACCCTCATAGCTGTATATCAGGTGACTTCCTGTGCATAGGCACTCCTGTTCTGTACCCTCATAGCTGTATATCAGGTGACTTCCTGTGCATAGGCACTCTTGTTCTGTATCCACATACTGTAGGTGTATCCACAGAGGTGTATATGGGAAGACTTACTGTGCCCTGGCACCCCTGTCCTTTCAGGACATTTGGTGGTGTTACTGCTGTATTGCGCACTGTTCTTATTGCTAGAGGGGAAGCTGTACTTGAGAACCTGCAGTGTAAGGATCTCCCTGCTTCTGGTTCATCCATTCTGTAATAGGAGTTTCCTCCTCCTCCATCATTACCACACTAGTAATCAGAAAACATCAGAGGACCCCTACAAAGATAGCCACCTCCACACAGACAGTGCAGGACAGCCAAACGTATGCATGCAATCTCTTCTGCACATAGCAGCTTTACGGCACCTCCACATCTATATTCACGAAATGGAGCCGATCAGAGGCCTCTATGTCAAGGATGGATTGCGATAGGTTACTAAAGGTAATTATGGGAGGGAGTTAGAAATATCAACCAGTGATTGGATACATTGTGTACATGGCGAGTGTCATGTGACACCACCAGGACTGTTTTACTGCCCCCAGAGGTCACATCATCCCACCATCTCCATGTCAGGGATTGATTCATACAGACTGATACACGGACATGTTCTCCTTACTACCAAGGGCCAGGCCCAGAGTCACACAAACCTTGTAAAACATTCTGTATGACAGGGGTCACTCCAATAGAATGACATCAACACACCAAACTAACCAACAATGCTCATAAGATCTACAACAATTAATTGCAGAGTGAGTGAGAAAGATTCACGCAATAACATCTGTGTGACAGAGAGAACACATGTGACAACATTGTACACACAATGTACCTATCATCTGTGGAGCACCCCAATATCAGATGACACATGGAGGGCCTGGCCCTTGAGGGGTATTGGAAAATGGAGGATGACCAAGTCTGTAGGCAAATGTGTATGTATGTGGTGTGAATGTACATGTGTAGAATATGGAGGAGTGTGGTGTGTATGGCGTGTACATGTATGCGAGCTGTGTGATGAGTTATGGGGTGGTGGAGGAGGGAGCTGGAACATATCAGGAAAACACACAGGACACCATACATGGGAACACACGGATGGGAAGTTATAGAAAGAGAACACACACAGTGGACAAATGTACACACAGATACATGGATACACACCAACAGTATGACACATGTAGAACACACAGTACACGGATGTTCACACACAGAAAAACACTGATAAGGTGACACACAGTATACAAATGAAACACACGTCCACATATGTCCGGTCCGGTTGTGCCCAGGCCGATTTTCCTCTCTCTCTTCATATCTCCATCATAGGGGTGTCAGGGGAGATGTTCTCAGCCGTGGTATCTCTGGTAATGTCATCCCATCCTCTGGGTGGTATCCTCCTCATCCTCCATACACTGTCTGGTGGTCCAGGCAGGGATGGAGGATGAGGACAATCCAGGATGAAGCCGATACCCCCGTCCCTCCCAAAATACATAAAGTGTATCAGAGATCTCACCCAGGTGCGTTTCGGCCTCTCTGGCTCTGCTAGTTCCCCGCCGCCCGCAGCAGCAGCATCAGTCCCGGGAGCGTGCACAGAATTACATGGGCCAAACCCCGGCGCACTACGCCTGCGCCCAACAACAGAGAAGAAGGGGTGTTCTATGAAATAATTCTATCTCCTATGAGATAATCCTACTTTAGGAATGCGTACTACCAGCTCATTGGGCGTGTACAATGACGTCACAATCAGCTGTGTCTGCGCACATCCAGGTGTCCTAACAAAAAAAACTACCCGTGAAAAATAACTGCCAGGGGGCTAGTACCAGTGGGTGTGTACAATGACCTAATCTTCAGGATAGTTTCACTTTCACTTTGCGTATAAATGCAGCATGTCATCCACTGCAGCCTTACATCTCTCCCAGTACAAACCCCAATATCTCCTGATCAGTATGTCCTACCGACCTGAAATGTTCAGGGTACATAGGGGCCCCTTATAGCTAGCAGTACAAAATTTCATCTCCACACCTTTAATAAATTACAAAATATGGGGGTCATAATTATACAAAGTAGTAAAAATTGAACATCAGGGTTGCTGTTTAAAAAGTTAGTGTGTCTAGAAGCCCAAAATAAACAAAAAAATTAGGGACCCCCGGGGCCACTTACATAGCAAGGAGGTGCGACCCCCAAATTTATACAGACCTGTCACAAAACTAGAAAATGCTCATAATACAGTACACTGTCCCCTTCCCTACTCAACCCCAATTTCTCAGGAATGGTGCGGTGAAAGAACAAATTAATAGGTGCAAGTGGGGGATACTTGTGGCTAACACCCCCTAAAATGTCATCAATAGGTCATCGCCAGAACAGGTGGAACTCGGCCCATGAATAAAAATTACCCTGTAACATATTGCTGGGGGCTTCCAGCACCTGAACCCCAATTTCCCAGGAACAGTGCGGTGCAGGTGAACAAAATTAGAGGTGCAAGTGGGGGACACCAGTAGATACCCCCTAAAATGTCATCATTTTCTTTGGGAGGAGTTCCACCTTTTATGGCGATGGCCTATTGATGAAATTTTAGGGGGTGTTAGCCACAGGTGTCCCCCACTTGCACCTCTAATTTTGTTCACCTGCACCGCACTGTTCCTGGGAAATTGGGCTTCAGGTGATGAAAGCCTCCAGCAATGTGTAACAGGGTAGTTTTTATTTATGGACTTAGTTCGACCAGTTCTGGCGATGACCTATTGATGAAATGTTGTGGGGTGTTCGCCACAGGTGTCCCACACTTGCACTTCTAGTTTTGTTCACCTGCACCGCACCGTTCCAGAGAAATTGGGGTTCAGGTGCTAAAAGCCTGCAGCAATGTGTAACATGGTAGTTTTTTTTTTATGGGTAGTTCCATCTGTTCTGGCGATGGCTAATTAATAAAATTTGGGGGGTGTTAGCCACAAGTGTCCCCCACTTGCACCTATGAATTTGTTCACCTGCACCGCACCGTTCATGGAAAATTGGGCTTCGGGTACTGGAAGCCCCCAGCAATGTGTAACATGGTAGTTTTTTTGGGGGGGCGAAATTCCACCTGTTCTGGCGATGGCCTATTGATGAATTTAGGGGGTGTTGGCCACAGGTGTCCCACACTTGCACCTCTAGTTTTGTTCACCTGCACCACACCGTCCCAGGGAAATTGGGGTTCAGATGCTGGAAGTCTCCATCAATGTTTAACATGGTAGTTGTTTTTATGGGTGGAATTCCACCTATTCTGGCGATGAAATTTTAGGGGGGGTGTTAGCCACAGGTGTCCCACACTTGCACCTCTGACATTGTTCACCTGCACTGCACCTTTCATGGAAAATTGGGGTTCAGGTGGTGGAAGCTTCCAGCAATGTGCAAAAAGGTAGTTTTTTTATGGATCGGAGTTCCATCTGTTCTGGCGATGGCCTATTGATGAAATTATAGGAGGTGTTAGCCACAGGTGTATCCCACTTGCACCTCTAGTTTTGTTCACCTGCACCGCATCGTTCCAGGGAAATTGGGGTTCAGGTGCTGGAAGCCTGCAGCAATGTGCAACATGGTAGTTTTTTTATGGATGGAGTTCCACCTGTTCTGGCGATGGCCTATTGATGAAATTTTAGGGGGTGTTAGCCACAGATGTCCCACACTTGCACCTCTGGTTTTGTTCACCTGCACAGCACTGTTCAGGGAAAATTGGGGTTCAGCTGCTGGAAGCCTCCAGCAATGTGTAACATGGTAGTTTTTTTTATCGGTGGAGTTCCACCTGTTCTGGCGATGGCCTATAGATGAAACTTTAGGAGGTGTTAGCCACAGGTGTGTACCCCACTTGCAGCTATAAATTTGTTCACCTGCACCACACCGTTCATGGAAAATTGGGGTTCAGGTGCTGGAAGCCTCCAGCATTGTATAACATGGTAGTTTTTTTATGGGCGGAGTTCCACCTGTTCTGGCAAAGGCTTATTGATGAAATTTTAGGGGGTGTAAGCCACAGGTGTCCCACACTTGCACCTTTAATTTTCTTCACCTGTATTGCACCGTTCCTGGGAAATTGGGCTTTAGGTGATGGAAGCCTACAGCAATGTGTAACAGGGTATTTTTTTTTAATGGGCGGAGTTTCACCTGTTCTGGCACTGGCCTATTGATGAAATTTTAGGGGGTGTTTGCCACAGGTGTCCCACACTTGCACCTATGAATTTGTTCATCTGCACCGCACCGTTCATGGAAAATTGGGGTTCAGGTGCTGGAAGCCTCCAGCAATGTATAACATGGTAGTTTTTTTATGGGCGGAGTTCCACCTGTTCTGGCGATGGCTTATTGATGAAATTTTAGGGGGTGTAAGCCACAGGTGTCCCACACTTGCAGCTATGAATTTGTTCACCTGCACCGCATCGTTCATGGAAAATTGGGGTTCAGGTGATGGAAGCCTACAGCAATGTGTAACATGGTAGTTTTTTTATGGGAGGAGTTCCACCTGTTCTGGCGATGGCTAATTGATTAAATTTTAGGGGGTGTTAGCCACAGGTGTCCAACACTTGCACCTTTAATTTTGTTCACCTGCATTGCACCGTTCCTGGGAAATTGGGCTTTAGGTGATGGAAGCCTCTAGCAATTAGTAACATGGTAGTTTTTTTATGGGCGGAGTTCCACCTGTTCTGGCGATGGCCTATTGATTAAATTTTAGGGGGTGTTAGCCACAGGTGTCCCACACTTGCAGCTATGAATTTGTTCACCTGCACCACACCGTTCATGGAAAATTGGGGTTCAGGTGATGGAAGCCTCCAGCAATGCGTAACAGGGTAGTTTTTTATGGGCGGAGTTCCACCTGTTCTGGCGATGGCTCATTGATGAAATTTTAGGGGGTATTAGCCACAAGTGTCCAACACCTGCACGTCTAATTTTGTTCACCTGCACCGCACTGTTCCTGGAAAATTAGGGTTCAGCTGCTGGAAGCCTCCAGCAATGTGTAACATGGTAGTTTTTTTTTTTTATAGGTGGAGTTCCACCTGTTCTGGCAATGGCCTATTGATGAAACTTTAGGGGGTGTTAGCCACAGGTGTCCCCCACCTGCATCTATGATATTGTTCACCTGCACCGCACTGTTCTTGGGAAATTGGGGTTGAAAGTAGGGAAGGGGACAGTGTACTGTATTATGAACATTTTCTAGTTTTGTGACAGGTCTGTACAAATTTGGGGGTCGGACCTCCTTGCTATGTAAGTGGCCCCGGGGGTCCCTAATTTTTTTGTTTATTTTGGGCTTCTAGACACACTAACTTTTTAAACAGCAACCCTGATGTTCAATTTTCACTACTTTGTATAATTATGATCCCCATATTTTGTAATTTATTAAAGGTGTGGAGATGAAATTTTGTACTGCTAGCTATGAGGGCCCCCTGTGTACCCTGAATTTCAGGTCGGTAGGACATACTGATCAGGAGATATGAGGGTTTGTACTGGGAGAGATGTAAGGCTGCAGTAGATGACATGTTGTATTCATACGCAAAGTGAAAGTGAAACTACTGGCGATTAGGTCATTGTACACACCCACTGGTATCCGCCCCCTGGCAGTTATTTTTCACGGGTAGTTTTTTTTGTTAGGACACCGGATCTTTTTCATTAGGATTCTTTTCCAGTGTGTGCTCCCCGAGAGTGGGCGTGTCCTATAGAACTTGGAGATCATCTGTGCCCCGCCCACCTTGTACTGTGAGATAGCCCTGCCGCTCGTACACCAGCAGAATGGGAGCTGTATCTGTTTCCATGCTGCTGCCATTACCCCCAATGTATAAACCTTCATATCCCCCATACCGAATGTTATACAAATGTAAAATTTTCAGGGTACACAGGGGACCCCGAGGGGTTAATACTAAACTTAATTTCAGCCCCCTGAACATAACAAGTTGCCAGATACAGGGTCTCAAACATAAAAATCTAATTACAATCACGGATCTTTTCTCATTGATGTGGAACATAATGAATTTTGCCCATCAAAATAATCTACCATGTTACGCATTGATGGAGGCTTCTAGCACCTGAATCCCAAATATTCTGGAACGGGAGGATACAGGTGAACAAAATTTGAGGTACAAGTGGGGGACACCTGTAACTAACACCTCCTAAAATTTCATCAGTAAGCATTGTCAGAACATAAAGAACTCCCCCCATTAAAAAAATCTACCATGTTAAGCATTGCAAAAGGCATCAAGTATCTGTTCTCCTGACATGAATATCCTGTTCTAAGAGAACCACAAGGACATTTGTCATGTCCGCGAGTTGCGCGATCATGCACTGATCATGCCTTTGAACTGGTATATAAGCTGTGTGCAAACAATAAAGTTTTGAGAGTGATTTAACTACATGCTTGAGTTGTGTGTGTTACTCTCTCTCCCAGCGTCGCTGTAAACAGAAGCCATCAGAGAGAGGTGTGAGATTGAGAAGATAGCATTCACTGTTCAATGGTTGTAATTAAATATAAGACTACTGACGTTTTGCATTTCAACCACAAGATGTCGCTGTTTCTTTGGGTTATTGTTTGGAATTTTGTTTATTGTGATAGTATGCAGTAAAGTACTTCCTGTTTTATATAAATTGGTGTCAGTGGGCTGCTTTTCCTTGTTTGTGACTTCGCTGTATCCTAGAAAGCCCCCGGTACACGGCTTACAGAGGGACAACTGATCGGAGATCAGTAGGAGACTGCCTTAACAATTTGGTGTCAGAAGTGGGATATCTACCTACCTTAAAAGGACCAAGATCGGGTAAATAGAACATTTGAACATTTTTTTTATACCTCTGGCCTCCCCTGTGTCCCTATAGATATCTCACAAACCCAGCGCACTGTGGCAGTGCATGCTCTCTCAGAAGGACTGGGTCCTTAGTTAGGAAAAGATTTGGGAAATCTTTTATTGAATTTGTGCACACTGGTGGCCTCTGTTTTATATCATTCATAGAATTTTGGTGTCAATAATTTAGAAGTGTAAGGAATATTGTATATAAGATGAGCTTAGTACTAATCTGGTTGCCAAGGTAAGGTTGGGTCAATCCTCACTGCTGTGGTTGCCTCGGGCAAGCAGTAACATGACCTAAGCTGCGTTTTGGTAAGCGGTCCTGGGAACAGGACGTCAGCAAGCACTGCAGCTGACAACTGAACTAACAATCACTGTGTACAACTGTCTGAATTTTATATTGTAATTTATACTGCAACTATAGGGAATTCCCAAGGAAAGGGGAATTCCACAATGGAGAAACAACTCCTAGATCCACATAAAAAAACAAGAAACGCAATAAAATCAGACAGACACTAAAACTCACAGCCATGTCACCCAGTGATGAGAATATTCCTTATAATATTGCAGGGTAAACTCCCGTTGATTTTGTTAACTGCAGAGCAGGAGACTATTACACCGACTATTACATTGTATTTGAAAAATGGCACTGAAACTTTGAAATGCCCTGTCCCCTTCCCACTGGAAGGATCATTCTCTAAATTCCGTATTAGTTGTATCTTTGGAATGTGTTTCAGTAATAGACGGATAGACGGATTCAGACGGATAGGGATATACATTAGATTCACAAGTTCCCGAGTGGGACCGGCAATACATGAAGGCTTGCGGAGAAGTCTGGTATACTTTGAAAATGTATTGGAAAGATTACAACCCCTATGAAGAGAAAACTGGTACCCAAACCACATTCTCTATTCCACCCCTGTATGCACCCTTATACCCACAACTATAACAAACAAAATAGTGATCTAGGGTTGCTTGATTGGTTATGGAATCTGTTTCCCAACATTGGATTAGGAATTAAGCAGTGTATCTTTGCATGCTGCTGTTCACAATGTACTCCTATGTTATTGTCAATATGCAAATCAAAAATCACTCAGCTTCCTCAAGTTAGGTATGCCCAAGAACCTGAAGCTGTCTATTTGTATGTAAAGGATTATTTGATGGGCAAAGTTCTTTATGTTCTGACGATGGCCAAATGATGAAATTTAAGGGGTTGTTAGTCACACGTGTGCCCCACTTGCACCTCTAATTTTGTTCACCTCTACCCCCTCGTTCCTGAGAAATTGTTGTTTAGGTTCTAGATGCCTCTAGCAATGTGTAACAGGGTAGATTTTTTTGATGGGCAAAGAGCTTTGTGTTCTGACGATGGCCTAACGATGACATTTTAGGGAGTGTTAGTCACAGATGTCCTCCACTTTCACCTACATTTTTGGTTTTGTACATCTCCCCGTTCCAGAGAAATTAGGGTTCAAAATAGGGAACGGGACAGGGTAGTGTAGTATGACAGTTCTAGTTTTGTGACAGGTAGGTATAAATTTGGGGGTTTGCACCTCCTTGCTATGTAAGTTGCCCCGGGGGTCCATAATTTGTATGTTTAATTTCGGGGTTCCAGACACACTTAAAACAGCAACCCTGGTGTTTACTTTTCACTAGTTGTTAAAATTATGACCACAATATTTTAAAAGTTGTTAAAAGTGAGAGATGAAATTTGGGGTACTGCTAGCTTTGAGGGTCCCCTGTGTACCCTGAAAAGTTCAGGTCGGTAGAACATACTGTTTAGGAGATATGGAGAGATGTAAGACTGCAGAACATGACATGCAGCATTTGTACACAAACACAGCTGTGAAACTTTCCTGACGATGATGTCATTGTACACACCATCTCGGTGACAGAACAGGAGTTCCTGTGATGTCACGGGGAACCCCCTCCTTGATGAGTCTTGTGGAGCATGCGTGCCACGTGACCATCGTGTATTCAGAAGTTATGCCTATATTAGGTGGACTAGAACATGCACACAGTCTTCTAGCGGCATCTTGTTGCTTGTAGGCTACCCGGCTGACATACCATACGTATATAGCTTCTTGCAGAACAACTTGGGATCTTAATAAGGCACATCTCTTTGGTAGGCATCTAAACAATACTCTTTTAGTCACTTACCTAAATCCATTATACTATTAGATCTGATGATTCTACCTTCCTAGAAGGATAAAACTCTTATCTGTTAATACCTCTATAAATAAAAAAATTTTTATTCAGTTTTGGAGTACCGTTGTTCTACACAGTATTATTCCTCTGAGTTGGAAACTAGGGATGAGCGAGAAGGCTTCTGACAGTCTTGCGAAAATTTCCTCGAACTTCCGATGGGTCCGCAAAATTTCTGCGAACCGATTTCGCGAATCCCATTAAAGTCAATGGGCCAACTTTAAACATTAAAGCCCCTATACATGTTAGAACCACTAAATGTGCCAGGTATGTGTAGGAGAACAGTGGCAACAAGGGACAAATACAAAAGTTCTAAAAGACATTGTGGTTTTCCAGAAAAAGGCAGGCAAAGTGACAGCAAGCAAATAGGATTTATGCGTGATGGACAGCGCCCAGAAGGCAGTATAAACATTGGGACATTGAGAAAGGGTGAACTCAACCCACTAGCAACAGTCTCTGCTGTCAAAAGAATGCATTGCTATTTAATGTACGCACCCCTATTTAATTTATTTAGCTGCATAATTTGTTTACGCTATATAAATCCTGCTTAATAATAATAATAATTGCTAGCTGGCATCATGACCTGGATGACGTGTTAGGAATGCCTCAAAAAAAGTTGCGGACAAGTAGTGCGGTGACATTAGGCAAAAGGATGGAGGACCAGAGACGGAGCGTGGGTCAGCGAGAGCAGTAGCAGTGTGTGGCATCTGGTCAGCTATCGCCAGGGAGACCGCATTAGTAAGTGTCATGGAGAGATGGGTGTAGTGCATCGTCAATGCCACTCAGAAGTGTGTAATAAAATTTTTGTGAATGGAGTACTGACAGGCAGCAGCAGCAGGAAGAGGCGGTGGGTCCTGGGACGGAGCGTGGATCGCATTGGTAACTGGCATCTAGAGCTGGGTGTAGTGCATTGGCAATGCCACCCAGAAGTGTACAGTTTTAATGAGTGGAGTACTGACAGGCAGCAGCAGCAACAGCAGGAGGAGGAGGAGGCAGTGGGCCCTTAGACGGAGCAGGGACCGCATTGGTAACTGGCATCTAGAGCTGGGTGTAGTACATTGACAATGCCACCCACCAAGAAGTGTGTAATACAATTTTAGTGAATGGAGTACTGACAGGCGGCAGCAGCAACAGCAGGAAGAGGAGGTGGTGAGCCCTGAGAAGGATTGTAGACCGCATTGGTAATTGGCATCTAGAGCTGGATGTAGTGCATTGTCAATGCCACCCAGAAGTGTACCCTTTTAGTAAATAGAGTACTTACAGGCAGCAGCAGAAGGAGGAGAAGGCGGTGGGCCCTGAAACGGAGCGGGGACCGCATTGGTAACTGGCATCTAGAGCTGGGTGTAGTGCATCGTCAATGCCACCCAGAAGTGTATAGTTTTAGTGAATGGAGTACTGACAGGTGGCAGCAGCAGCAGAAGGAGGAGGAGGAGGTGGGTCCTGAGACGAAGCGCGTATCGTATTGATAACTGGCATCTAGAGCTGGGTGTAGTACATTGACAAGGCCAACCACCGAGAAGTGTATAATACAATTTTAGTGAATAGAGTACTGACAGGCGGCAGCAGCAACAGCAGGAGCAGGAGGCGGTGGGCCCTGAGACGGAGCGTGGACCGCAATGGTAACTGGCATCTAGATCTGGGTGTTGTCCATCGTCAATGCCACCCAGAAGTGTGTAATACAAATATCTGAAATTTGTGAAGGGCTAGACCAAGATGTTTTGTGCGCCAGCACTGTTTCTGTGGTCTGTGGTGCCGGAAGCAGTAGGAAGGTAGACGATATTGCTAGTTTGCATCATGAATGGAATGACAACCCTTAATCCTATAATACTTAGTTGAAAAATTAGGCAAAGGCAATAGTACCTATCAGTGTGGCAGTACTGGGGGTTTTCATCTGCAATTTGTCGGCCTTCCGGAAGCAGCAGTAAAGTATATTGCTAGCTGGCACAATGGCAAGCATAACATTGGCGATAAATGCCACCCCTGAACGTTGCACTAACTAGCGGAAAAATTCAATGGAGGCAGGCTCAGCTGACAGGGTGTTGGTGATAGGCAGCCTTAGACTTAGCACAGGAGCAGTGTTGGTTCACAGAGGCATCTTGGTTGGCCAGTGAGTACTTGTGTCAGTCAGTGACATCTGCAGTGGGGATATGATAGTTGACATTTTCCAGCGACAGTCGTGATCGGTTGTCTGTGACCACGGGCACGAAAGAAGCTTGATGGCATACTTTGCCAACTGCGGGCAGATTTCAAGCCTGTTGACCCAAAAATGAATGGTGTCACTATTGTCAGGACAGGCATCCTCCTCATAACTGCTGTCGTCAACACCACCACCAGCCAGAAAAGAGTCAACGTAATCGCGCACCATGTGCTTCATCCGTTCTCGATGGGAATGCCCTTGCACTACACTGGTTTGAGGTGGCCACATCAGGTTTCGTCAGGGATCCAGAAAATGCCGTCGGCCTTGGCCTAGACTTTTGAAAGTGTGCGGCCTGCTGCTACTACTGCTGCTGCCACCGCTACAGGAGGATACGGTGGAGGCAGTGTCTGCTTGAGCTCCCCGTGTGGAATGTGGTGCATGGAAATCACTATAGGAGGATTATCACGGCTGAATTCATAAATACAGCTGTGGGAATCCTCCTGTCAGTGAGTGATCCCCGGGAAGGCAAGCCCTCATTCTAACCTATAGTGCCCAGGGATCTCTCACTGAGAGGAGGATTCCCACGGCTCCATTAATAAATACAGCCATGGAAATCCTCCTGTCAGTGAGCGATCCCCGGGCACTACAGGTCAAAATGAGGACACGCCCTCATTCTAACCTGTAGTGCCCAGGGATCTCTCACTAAGACAAGGATTATCGCAGCTGCATTCATAAATACAGCTCCTCCTCTCAGACTGCAACAGCAATCAGAGGGGCAGAGCTGCTCCACTCCCCTGATTGCTCTTGCCGCCCTGTAGTATGTGTTCCTGGATAGAGTTCCTCTATCCAAGAACACATACAACTAGTAAGCTGATAGCTCCGCTCCCCTGATAGGCCTTGCAGGTCCCAAAAATTTGGTCTCTTCGGTCAAATTTACAAAGGCCGTTCTCGCCTACATGTTAAGTGTGAACGGCCCAATTCGCTGCGAGACCGAATTTAAAAAATTCGCTCGCTCATCCCTACTCCTCTCACAGCCGGTTGCATAGTATTCTGCTCAGGCAGGTCACCTTCTCTTTCTCTTGCGCCGGGTTGGGGAGAAACTGTGACATTTTGTCTGGGTAGCGGTGATCCAGAAGGGTAGCCAGCCAGTTATCAACCGGGTTTTTGATGCTGCAAATGCGGGGATCCCTCCGTAGGCATCACAACATGTGGACACACATATTAAAGAGGGGTTCCCTGGGCTCATCCTCCTCCTGTTCCTCAGTAGGCGCCAAAACATCTTCCTCCTCATCACCCACCTCCTCCTCTTCAAGCTGCAGCAGTTCCTGTTGTTCCATCGCCTGCACAATGCCTGGGGTGTGACAGCACAAACCCGGGTTGGACAGGTCCTGTCCAGCCACCCCAACATGGTCTCCCTCATCATCATCATCATAATCATCTTCCTCCTCCCCCTCCACTTGAAAATCCTGATGCTGGTCACTGTCCCTTCTTGCTCCTCCTAAAGCTTGCTGTGCGCTATGGAGTGTAATGTCACCCTCATCCTCCTCCCCCATTTCTTCCCCTCCTCTCCCATCGCCACTTTCCATAAGGCCACACAGGGTATTATCAAGCAGAAAGATGATGGGTATGGCATTGTTCCAGCCTGACCGCCCCTGACTCACAACGTTTGTGGCCTTCTCAAAGGGGTCCAGTACCTTGCATAGCGTCTCCATCTGCAGCCACTGGTAAAATAGCTCAGTTGTGTGGCAGTACCAAGGGCCCGCTGCCTCCATGGACTATGCTGACCAAGTAATAGTGGATGGCAAGTTTTTGCTCACACAGATGCTGGAACATGTGCAGGGTGGAGTTCCATCTAGTCACAGTGTCACAAATGAGTCTATGTGGTGGCAGCCTCTGTTGGCGCTGGATCTGGCTATGCGCCGCAGTGGCAGTAGGGGATCAGCGTCAAGGCTGCAGATGGAGCGAGCTTGTTTCAGTAAGTCCTGCAGTCCTGGGTATGTGCAGAGTAACTTCTGCCCCACCAGGTTCAGTACGTGCGCAAAGCAGGGCACATGTGTTATGAGGTCCATGCGTAGCGCAGCCACAAGGTTGGCCCCGTTGTCGCTCACTACGTTGCCTTTTGTGGGCCGGTAGGGCAGCCAAGCCTCAAACCCTCTGTGCAAAGCGGACAAGAGTTCTTTTGCGGTGTGACTTTTCTCCCCCAAGGACACCAGTTTCAGCACTGCCTGGCAACGTGTGTGCTGGAGGGAGCTGTAGTGGCGTGCCCGCTTAACCACAGTGTCCTTCGCTGCTGGCCTTTCAGGAAAAGTGTTGAAAAGAGAGGAGTTGGGAGTAAAAGGAATAAAGAAGAAGAAGGAGGAGGAGGAGGAAGAGGACTTGGGTGGCCCATGCTTTCCCACCACACCCCTCGGCGGGGGTACCAGGTGCTGCAATGCCTCTTGCAGACTACCGCCCACTGAGCTATGCAATGCCACCCAGTGAGCGGTGAAGGACAGGTAGCGTCTCCTCTGTGCCTGGTTGTCTAGCTGTCCATGGTGACGTGGATTTGGCTAGACACCGAGAATGGCAATACCCGGGAGAGGTTACCCATTACATGTGCATGTAAACTGGGAACAGCTGTGCGGGAGAAGTAATGCCTGCTTGGTATATTCCACCGCCGCTCGGCACAGGCCATCAGGTCACGTAAGGGAGCAGAGTCCACAATGCTGTATGGCAGTAGCTGCAAGGCCAATAGTTTGGCTAGACGCGAATTGAGCTCAATTACTCTTTTGTAGGTTGGGCCCATAGCCTGATGCCTTGCGTAAAACTCCGGTAGAGTGGGCTGAAGGGACTGGGAGCTAAGGGAGCTGAAGGGGTCACTGGAGTACCCATCTTACGGTGACAAACGTCGTCTGACGGCACGAAACCTGCGAGCAGAAGCTGATACGCCATCGCCGCTAGAAGTCTGGCTGCGACCAACCTCCTTAGACATAGTAGCAATGACAGTTGGAGGTGGAGAAGGAGTCAATGTATGTGAAAGAAGAGAGGATGACGTGGTTGCACCTCCTTCAAGAGACTGAAATATCTGTATTTTCATATAGTAGGACAGAATTTTTTTTTACCAAATGCTCTTCTTTGGTAAATAGCAAGAGTTTTCAAACACTAAAAAAATCTGAATTTTTTATATAGTGGGACAAAAAATTGCTTTTTACCAAACGTTTTTCTTTGGTAAATAGCAAGAGGTATCAAACACAGAAATATCTGTATTTCTTATATAATAGCATAGAATTTTTTTTTACCATACGCTCTTCTTTGGTAAATAGCAAGAGGTAACAAACACTGAAATATCTGTATTTTTATATAGTAGGACAGAATTCATTTTTTACCAAACGCTCTTCTTTGGTAAATATCAAGAGGTATCAAACACTGAAATATCTGTATTTTTTATATAGTAGGACAGATTTTTTTTTTAGGCAGCAGTGGGAGGTCGGGAGCCAAACGTGCCCGGGGTAGACCACCTGCTTTGCAGCAGCCTACCTGCCTGGGAAGTAGAGTTGCAGGGGTTCACAACCACACCAGCAACTTGGCCAGGTGACAGCGCTTCCGCCTCCACATTCTCACACCGCTGGTCCTGCGACAACGTCCGCCTCTAAATGATGCTGCCGCTTGCCCAGTAACAAACTCTATATGCCAGATACTAATGCCGTCCACGCTCCGTATCCGTACCTCTTCCTACTGTAAATGATGCTGCCGCCTGCCTAGTACCCAACTCTAGATGCCAATTACTAATGTTGTCCACACTCGGTCTCAGTGCCAAATGCCTCCTCCTCATGTTGTTACTGCTGCTGCCCAGTACCCAACTCTAGCTGCCAGTTACTAATGCTGTCCACACTTTGCCCCTGATTCATCAATAAAATCCGCGCTCGCTGGAAGCGCGAAAGTACGCGCGGCCAGCGATCGCGGTTTACCGCGGTCCGGACTCGCCGTCCTTGCTCCGTCTCAGGGCCCACCGCCTCCTCCTCCCAGTACCCATCTCTAGATGCCAGTTAACGATGCCATCCACACTTCTCAGGGCCCACCTCCTCCTGCTTTCACTGATGCTGCCTCCTGCCCAGTACACAACTCTAGATGCCAGTTACTAATGCCGTTCAAACTTCATCTCAGGGCCCACTGCCTCCTCCTCCTGCTGTAAATGATGCTGCCTGCCCAGTTCCAAACTCCAGATGCCAGATACTAATGTCGTCCACACTTCGTCTCAGGGCCCACGTCCTTCGAATCAGGCTGTTACTGATGCTGCCTGCCAAGTACCAAACTGTAGATGACAGTTACTAATGCCGTCCACACTTTGTCTCACAGCCCACCATCTCTTCCTCCTGCTGTTACTGCTGCCTGCCCAGTACCCAGCTGTAGATGCCAGTTAACAACGCTGTCTATGCCGCATTTTACAAAGTCACAGCTAGCAGATAGGAAAAGGCAGTCGCCTACACAGCAATGTCTCCAGTAGCTATAGCTTCTACACTGTCCATATAGGTGATGGCCTCAAACAATAATGCCGTCCTTGCTCCGTCTCAAGGCCCTCCGTCTGCTCCTCCCAGTACCCAGCTCTAGATGACAGTTAACAATGCCATCCACACTTCTCAGGGCCCACCGCCTCCTCCACCTGCTTTCACTGATGCTGCCGCCTGCCCAGTACCCAACTCTAGATGCCAGATACTAATGCCGTCCACACTCCGTCTCAGAGCCCACCGCCTCCTCCTCCTGCTGTAAATGATGCTGCCGCCTGCCCAGTACCCAACTCTAGATGCCAGTTACTAATGCCATCCAAACTTCGTCCCAGGGCCCACTGCCTCCTTCTTCTGCTGTTACTGATGCTGCCGCCTGCCCAGTACCCTATTCTAGATGTCAGTTACTAATGCCGTCCACACTTTGTCTCAGAGCCCAAAACCTCTTCCTCCTGCTGTTACTGCTGCCGCTTGCCCAGTACCCAGCTGTAGATGCCAGTTAACAACGCTGTCCATGCTGCATTTTACAAAGTTACAGCTAGCAAATAGGAAAAGGCAGTCCCCTACACAGCAATGTCTCCAGTAGCTACAGCTTCTACACTGTCCATATAAGTGATGGCCTCAACCATTAATGCCATTCTTGCTCCGTCTCAGGGCCTACTGCCTCCTACTCCCTGTACCCATCTCTAGATGCCAGTTAACAATGCCATCCACACTACTCAGGGCCCACCGCCTACTCTTCCTGCTATTACTGCTGCTGCCTGCCCACTGCCCAGTACCCAGCTCTAGATGCCAGACTAGACTCAAGCTTCAACAGGATTTTCTTTCCCCGATGATTCCGCCAAACCCCGTTTCCTTTCATGTGCTTTCACTCAATAGCAGGCCCTGAGACGTGTGGAAGGCATTAGTAACTGGCATCTAGAGCTGAGTGTAGTGCATCTTTAATGACACATCTTTAATGACACCACAAAGTGTGTAATGCAAGCGTGTATTCTGAATTTTGTAAATGAATGTAGAAGGCCACGTCTTCTGCTTCATCCATCAGTACCACGCTTTATCGGACTGAATTTCTGTGTATGTTACCCTGGAACTGGGAAGTGGGACAGCAGTCCCTCTGTATATGTTGGGGGGATGAGATGGGAGACACCGGTATATTTAACAGGAACCGAGAGGTCCTGGATGACCACATTGAGCCATGAAGTTATTGAGCTCAGCAGAAATCCGGAGACTTCTCCACAACAAGCATGTGGCCGTCTTGGGAGACTCCATTCAAAGATCCGTCAACAAGGATCTCGTGAAAATACTGCAGAATGAGGAGTTTCGGACTGAGAAGCAGCTGAAAGGGAAGAGTGACATGTCATTTACAAACGACACGTTGGGGGATCTCTGGATGAAATGCACAATAGCATAATTTACCGCCAAGTGCGTCATTACAGAACTGACCACCACCTTGTACGGTTCTATTTCCTGACCTGTGTTTCTTCGGAGTATATAGAGAGCATGCTGGCCAATTTCCAACATGGACCGCAGCCCAACGTTGTCATCATCAACTCGTGTATATAGGATGTTATCAGGTATCATGAGCAATCACTGCAAATGTACAAAACCAACCTGGACCACCTGTTTATTCGGCTCACCGAGGTGCTGAGCCCCAAATGTCTGATGATATGCAACACCTCCATGTCTGTTGAATTCAAAGCTGGTGAAGTGCTAGAGTACCCAATTCTTAATGTGCGCTGGGACATCATAGAAGGGAATTTCTACAGTGCCACACAGGCAGATTTGCACCAATTGGATATGATTGAGATGCACTTCCACTTACGCTTCGAGCTGTGCTCGAATCAGCTGGCTCATCGGAAGTATACCTGCATCCTGATGGCTCATATTGATAAAGCCTGGGGCGTGCAGCAGGAACAGCAGGAGGAGGAGGCAGTGGGCTCTGAGACGGAGCGTGGACAGCATTGGTAACGGGCATCTAGAGCTGGATACTGGGCAGGCGGCAGCAGTAAAAGCATGAGGAGGAGGCGGTGGGCCCTGAGACGGAGCAAGGAGGGCATGAGAGGTTAAGGCCATCACCTATATGGACAGTGTAGAAGCTGTAGCTATTGGAGACATGAATGGATGAGCGAGATTCCAATCTGTCCCTACCTACTATGTAGCGAAACCACATGAAAGGGATTGGGCTTGGCGAAATCAGCGGGGAAAGAAGACCCTGTTGAGCTTGAGTATAGTCTGGCATCTAGAGCTGGGCACTGGAAGGAGGAGGCGTCGGGCCCTGAGACGGAGCAAGGAGGGCATTAGAAGTTGAGGGCATCACCAATATGGACAGTGTAGAAGCTGTAGCTAGTGGAGACATTGCTGTGTAGGGCACTGCCTTTTCCTATCTGCTAGCTGTAACTTTCTAAAATGCAGCATGGACAGCCTTGTTAACAGGCATCTACATATGGGTACTGGGTACTGGGCCGACGGCAGCAGTAACAGCAGGAGGAAGAGGTGGGCACTGGAACAAAATGTGGACGGCATTAGTATCTGGCATCTAGAGTTTGGTACTGGGAAGGCGGCAGCATCATTTACAGCAGGAGGAGGAGGCGGTGGGCTCTGAGACGGAGGCAGCATCATTTACAGCAGGAGGAGGAGGCGGTGGGCTCTGAGACGGAGCGGGGACTGCATTGGTAACTGGCATCTAGAGCTGGTTACTGGGCAGATGGCAGCATCAGTAACAGCAGAAGAAGGAGGCGGTGGGCCCTGAGACGGAGTGTGGATGGCATTAGTATCTGGCATCTAGAGTTGGGTACTGGGCAGCAGCAGTAACAGCATGAGGAGGAGGCACTTAGCACTGAGACGGAGTGTGGACGACATTAGTAATAGGCATCTAGAGTCAGGTACTGGGAAGGCGGCAGCATCATTTAAAGCAGGCGGAGGAGGCGGTGGGCCCTGAGACGACGTGTGGATGGCATTAGTATCTGGCATCTACAGTCGGGTACTGGGCAGGCAGCAGCATCATTTACAGTAGGAGGAGGAGGCGGTGGGCTCTGAAACGGAGTTTGGACGGCATTAGTGTCTGGCTTCGAAAGTCAGGTACTGGGCAGACGGCAGCATCATTTACAGCAGGAGGAGGCGGTGGTTTCTGAGACGGATTGTGGACGGCATTAGTATCTAGCATCTACAGTCGGGTACTGGGCAGGTGGCAGCATCGTTTACAGCAGGAGGAGGAGGCGGTGGGCTCTGAGACGGAGTGTGGACGGCTTTAGTGTCTGGCATCTAAAGTCAGGAACTGGGCAGGCGGCAGCATCATTTACAGCAGGAGGAGGAGGCGTTGGGCTCTGAGACGGAGTGTGGATGGCATTAGTGTCTAGCATCTAAAGTCAGGTACTGGGCTGGCGGCAGCATCATTTACAGCAGGAGGAGGAGGTGGTGGGCTCTGAGACGGAGTGTTGATGGCATTAGTATCTGGCATCTAAAGTTGAGTACTGGGAAGGCGGCAGCATCATTTACAGCAGGAGGAGGAGGCAGTGGGTTCTGAGACGGAGTGTGGACGGCATTAGTATCTGGCATCTACAGTCGGGTACTGGGCAGGTGGCAGCATCATTTATAGCAGGAGGAGGAGGCGGTGGGCTCTGAGACAGAGTGTGACGGAGTGTGGATGGCATTAGTATCTGGCATCTAAAGTCGAGTACTGGGCAGGCGACAGCATCATTTACAGCAGGAGGAGGAAGCGGTGGGCTCTGAGACGGAGTGTGGATGGCATTAGTGTCTGGCATCTAAAGTCAGGCACTGGGCAGGCGGCAGCATCATTTACAGCAGGAGGAGGAGGCGGTGGGTTCTGAGACGGAGTGTGGACGGCATTAGTGTCTGGCATCTAAAGTCAGGTACTGGGCAGGCGGCAGCATCATTTACAGCAGGAGGAGGAGGAGGTGGTGGGCTCTGGGACAAAGTGTGGACTGCATTAGTATCTTGCATCTAGAGTTGGGTACTGGGAAGGCGGCAGCAGTAACAGGCAGTAGGAGGCGGTGGGCCCTGTGACGGAGCGTGGACGGCATTGGAGGTTGAGGCCTACAGTGTAGAAGCTGTAGCTAATTGAGACATTAATGGATTAGCGAAAATCACACTTTCCATACCCACTATCTAGTGAAACCACATAAAAGGGAATGGACTTGGTGGAATACGCGGGGAAATACATACATTTTTTATCATTTGTGGATATCTAGCTATCACAGTTAAGTGCTATCACAGTTAAATATCTGTATTTGTTTCACATAAATACATACATTTTTATGGGTTTTAGGATACATACCAGAATAAAATATCTGTATTTTCTGGATTAAAATATATATATTTATTATGGCCTTTTATATTTATTATATATATTTTTATGGCCTTTTGGATAGATACCAACTACCAAGTGCTATCAGAATTACATATCTGTATTGTTTGTAGAATAATACATCAATTTTTATGGCTTTAGGGATATATAGCAAATTGGGATCAGAACTAAAGATCTGTATTTTCTGTAGAGAAATATATAAGTTTTTATGGTCTTTTGGCTCAATACAAAGTGTTATCAGAATAAAATATCTACATTTTTGGTAAAGAAATATAGAAATTTTTATGGCTTTGGAGATATATAGCAAAGTGGGATCGGAATGAAATATCTCTATTTTTTGGAGAGAAATACTGAATTTTTAGGATAGATACCAAGTGCTATCATAATAAAATATCTGTATTGCCTTTGCTAGGGTCAAAGGACACTTGTCTGGTTCATCCAACTCAGATCACAGACCGAGGTATGAGTTTTAAGCTGGCTTGCAGCCAGGTTTATTGAAGGTTGCAGATAAAATAACAAAACAGCAAAAGAAAACCGTGCCTGTCCGGCACTTACTATACATCATATATTTATCCATAAAAAATACAGATATTTCATTATGATTGTACTTAGTATCCATCCAAAAACCCATCAATTTTTCTTTATTTCTGTAAAAAAAAAATACAGATATTGAATTCTAATCCCACTTGCTATCTATCTAAAAAGCCATAAAAAAATGTATTTCTCTCTAAAAAATACTGATATTTAATTATGAATCATAATTAAAAATCTGTATTTTTTGGAGAGAAATACATACATTTTTATGGCTTTTTTGATAGATAGCAAGTTGTGGCCTGAATGAAATATCTGTATTTTTTATAGAAAAACAGCAATTTTGCTGTTTATTTTGATAAATAGCAAGTGGTATCAGAATAAAATATCTGATATTTTTTTACAGAAATACATACAGTTTTCTGTTTATTTTGATGGATTGCAAGAGTTATCATAATTTATGCTAACTCTTGCAATCCATCAAAATAAACAAAAAAATTTCTGTATTTCTGTAAAAAAAAATACAGATATTTCATTCTGATACCACCTGCTATCTATAAAAAAAAATCCATACAAATTTCTGTATTTCCGTAAAAAAAATACAGATATTTAATTCTGATACCACTTTCTATCTATCAAAATAAAGAAAAAAAATTCTGTATTTCTGTAAAAAAAATACAGATAATTATTTGTGATACCACTTGCTATCTATCAAAATAAACAGAAAAATGTCTGTATTTCTGTAAAAAATACAGATATTTCATTCTGATACCACCTGCTATCTATCAAAATAAACAGAAACATTTCTGTACTTCTGTAAAAAAAAACAGATATTTCATTCTGATACCAGTGCTCTTCCCATCAAGATGTCCGTGCAGCAGTTGACGACTAATCAGTACACTCTGCCCAGGGGGTGTTGAAGTCATTGCCGATCCAAGCCTTATTCATTTTAATAAAAGTGATTCGGTCGACATTTTCTGCGGAGAGCCGAATCCGTTTGTTCAGATAATCCGCTCTTTCAGATAACATACTTGTGGCTGGGCAGGCAAGGATCTGAATGGCAGGCAGGTTGCAGATGTCCCATGCAGAGCTCAGGTATTCCTGCACCATGACTAAGTACCGCTCCTGAGTGTCATTGGCAATTGCTGCACGACTGGCAGCCTGCATAGTTTGGCCACGTACTGCCACGTACTCTGCCACGTACTGACTCTGCCACGTACTTGGCAGGTGGCTCCAGTAATGTAGCAATCCAATAGTCGTCAGTCTTTGTTTGCCATGTACCCTCAATATCCTCCTCTGCCCCTTCCTCCACTTCTCCCATGCCTGCAATGTCCTCCTCATCCTCTTCCACCTCCTCCTCTTCCTGGATTTGTGGTGCACTATGCCTAGTAGGCACGCATGTCTGAGTGGAGGTTGAGGAGGAAATTGCATGGCAATGTGCTCTGGGCGGAGGTAGGTATGCAGGCATTGCTGCAGCTGCATCTTCCCCTGCTGCCATCAAAGTTACCCAGTGAGCTGTATATGAAATATATCTTCCCACTCCATGCTTGCTCGACCAACTGTCAGTTGTCAGGTGCAGCTTGCCAGAAACTGAGTGCTGCAGGGCCATGGACACATTGCTCTGCACGTGTTCATGCAAAGCAGGAACACATTTTTCTGCAAAATACTGTCGCTTAGGCATAACGTACTGTGGGTTCGTGCAGAGGAACGCGTAATGGAACGCATTGGAGTCCACCAGCCGGTAAGGGAGGAGCTCTAACGCAATCAGCTGTGCAATTGCTGCATTGATTAGCTTTGTTTTGGGGTCATTTCGGCCATATTTCTTCTTGCGCTCCAGCATCTGGGGGATGGAAGGTTGGATGCTGCTAATGCTAACTACAGAAAGATTGGACGATGGGGTAGAAGTTGTGGGGGATGGCAATGATGCCTGGTCCTGACTGCTAGCAACGCCACAGACAGCAGCCGATCTGCGTTGGAGCTCCTGCTCACCACTGGTGGAGCCTGAAAAAGGTAATGATCGGCTACATACCACACTCAAATTGCTGGCAGCAGCACGGGTAACTTTGGTGACAGAAGGAGGAAAGGCAGCGGAGGAAGATTGAGCAGTTTGAGCTTGCTTGACCAGGTATTCCCGCCAGGTTACTGGGTGGTGGCTTTTTAAATGAGTGCTCATGCAACTTGTTCCAAGTTTGTTTGGGTTTTTGCCTCGTTTCAAGTGTTGAGCACACAGTTTACAGATGACCATATCACTATGGACATTAAAAAATGCCCACACTGGCGAACATTTAACTGGCCCGAAGGGTGCTCTGGAGCTGGTGCTCGTGGTGGCGGTCCGCAGTTGTTGAGGCATAGCTGTGGTGACAACTTCCGACGATTTACGTCTATGACTTGCCTCACTGGTACTTGAAGAATGCAGAGTGTGGGCAGCTTTTACCCTCTTCCTCCCTCTTCCCCTTTGAGGGCGCTCTGCAACCTCCTCCTCCTCTTCCTGCCTATGATGATCTCCTTGTTCGCCCCATGTCGGATCAAGGACATCATCATCATCATCATCAGAAGAGACAGTTTCCCTATATGTGCGGAAAGGAAGCAGCAGCCTTTTGGAGCCAGTTTGAATTGGCTCGTCTGGTTCAGAGTGTTCTGGTGAAAAGTAACTGGGGGGAAAGCCTGTGAACTGACTCTCTTCGTCAGATGACTGAAACAACTGAGCATCTTCAATGAATGCTTGTAGCTCCGTTACATACTGCCATACACGTGACTTTCCAGCCGCTGATGAAGAACTAGGAGGAACAGGTGTATCATGGACTGTTTGGGACACCTGTAAGGCCTGTGTCTGGGACTGGGATGAAGAGGGGGTACAATCACT
>NC_092870.1:3295468-3316095 GCF_032062135.1 Pyxicephalus adspersus | reverse complement strand
TTGTAATATGCAGCACAGTAAACAAACTATATACTGCAGTATACACTGCGTCTGTGTGTCTGTCTCTCAGTACAAGTGTGATACTGTGCACGCAGTCAGCGAGGGGACCCTGCCTCTGGCTGCGTGTACGTAACACACTGACTATTTATCTATCTAGCTTTCTATCTATCTATCTATCTATCTATCTATATATCTATCTATGTATCTATCTATCTATCTAGCTATCTATCCAGCTAACAGTGAAACACTCTACCTGAGTACAGTAGATTTCAGGTCTGCACCAATACAGTACAATCCAACAAGCTATCTGACTAATAGTGTGAGTGTGACACAGTCTAGCAAAGTAAAGCACTTTTTTCACTTTGAAAAAGCAAGCCAAGCAGCACAGAAAGGTTGTGATGCTATCAGCAAATCTCTGTCAGAGAGTGGTAAATGCAGGCAGGCCCTGGCCTTATATAGGCCAATGGCTGCCTGTGTGGCATGCAGTGACAGACAGCCAATCAGCTGCCTGCCGGAACAAACATGGAGGGGGCATCCCTGCTGTTATTTGAGGGCCCTAGGCATCATGGGGGAGGTCCCTAGGCATTGTGGGAGGGTCGAATTCGGGGATTCGAATTCAGTAAAATTCGGGTCGGGTCCACCCGAATCCGAACAGTCATATTCGGGTCGAACATTAGGACGACCCGAATTCGAACAACAACACTAGTCCAGTTACACCACAGGACTGATTAATGTGAATAACGTTACCAATAATTCCACAAAGTTATCATGTGCGCTGTGCCCAGGTAAACTACAGGAATGATCAATGTGAATAAAGTTACCAATAATTCAATAAATTTATTGTATGCACTGTGCCCAGGGACACCACAGGACTGATCAATGTGAATAACGTTACGAATAATTTAACAAATTGAAGTTATCTTGTGCACTGCGCCCAGGTACACCACAGGACTGATGAATGTGAATAACGTTATAAATAATTTAAAAAATTTATTGTGTGCACTGCGCCGAGGTACACCAGAGGACTGAGTAACATGAATAACGTTACCAATATTTCAACAAATTTATTGTGTGCACTGTGCCCAGGTACACCACAGGACTGATCAATGTGAATAATGTTACCAATAATTCAACAACTTTATTGTGTGCACTGCGCCCAGGTACACCAAAGAACTTATCAATGTGAATAACGTTACAAATAATTCAACACATTTATCTTGTGCACTGCACCCAGGTGTATTACAGGTCTGATCAATGTGAATAACGTTACCAATAATTCAACAAATTTATCAGGTGCACTGCGCCCAGGTACACCACAGGACTGATCAATGTGAATAACGTTACCAATATTTACCAAACTGAACTTATTGTGTGCACTGTGCCCAGGTACACCACTTGACTGATCAACGTAAATAACGTTACCAATATTTCCACAAATTTATCGTGTGCACTGTGCCTAGGTGCACCACAGGACTGATCAGTGTGAATAATATTACAAATAATTCAACAAATTTATTGTGTGCAATGCGCCCAGGTACACCACAGGACTGATCAATGTGAATAACGTTACCAATAATTCAACAAATTTATGGAGTTACCTGTGCCCAGGTACACCACGGGACTGATCAATGTGAATAATGTTACCAATAATTCATTAGTCATCAACTGGATGAGATCGCGGCCAAAGCCGCAGCTTTACACTGGTGAGCTGGCATCAAAAGTCACTGTTCCCCTAAAAAATCATCCTTTCTAATGGCACACATATCTGAAGGATAGACAACTCTTTTATGTAATGTTAAAATGTTTTTTTTTTTTTTTTCTCCCCTACACTGCGGCTACAACTGATCCCACACCTGCGCAGTGCGAGATCGGGTGACAAAAAAGATGGCAATGCCCGACACTTCTTCTGTGACGGGACGAAGAGGAATTCCAGGACAAGGCGGATCATGGGAAGAACCAGTGACATGGAGGGACGTGCGGGGGCGGTGCGCTGGGGGGCGTGACCGGGTGGTAAATTTAAACAATGCACCGCTTTGACAGCAAAAATGTTGTTATAATCAGACCGCCAGGAATGTTAAAAGTAAGTGAAATTTTTTTGTTTTTAGTTAGGTTCTGCTTTAAACCCTTCAGTTCCTGTTGCTTTTGCCTGAATATTGTGGTTTATCCCTTGATCATGCTTACAACTCTCCACTTGTGGGTAACTAATCTCAACTTGGAATTTGGCACCTACTCTCCCCCCTGCTGGGTTTACCTAGACTTGTCTTCTGCTGAGAGCTACTGACAATTCATTCACTTCTCTGCCTGCTGTGGGCTCTGACTACTGGTTCCACACAGTGTCTGAAGACTCCTGACAAAGTGACAACATTCACATGTGAGTATCTGGAAAAAGTAATTCTTAATGCTGCCGGCATACAAGAAGGTGGCAAGCTCATACCACATTGTGTGCCAAGGAGCAAGACAAATGTGTCACATGGTGATCAATAGGAGGATGGATAGGGCCTTTGGGCTCTGACCTGGATGGGTCTTGAATGGATATTTGCTGCAGATGCATCCCAAATGACCCAGCTGATTGGTATTCTTTACTGATTGACCTGTATAGGTGCAAATGCCTCCTATGACTTCCATGACCATCTGGATAACAAGAACATGTTACAGTTAGAATACAGTTAAGTCCATAAATATTTGGACAGAGACAACTTTTTTTCCAATTTTGGTTCTGTACATTACCACAATTCATTTTAAAGGAAACACCTCAGATGCAGTTGAACTGCAGACTTTCAGCTTTAATTCAGTGGGTTGAACAAAAAGATTGCATAGAAATGTGAGGAACTAAAGCCTTATTTTTTACACACTCACTTCATTTCAGGGGCTCAAAAGTACTTGGACAATTGACCCAAAGCCATTTTTATGGGCTAGTGAGGGCAATTCCTTCCGTTATGTCATTATCAATTAAGCAGATAAAAGGCCTGGAGTTGATCTATTGCTCATTATTATGAAGGCAGGAATCCGGCTGGCAGTGAGGAGGCGCGTGTACGAGCACACTCGAGTCCGGACCACGGTAAACCGCGATCGCTGGCCGCGCGTACTTTCGCGCTTCCAGCGATCGCGGATTTTATTGATGAATCAGGGGCATAGCTTGGTCAACCTGCTCCCAATTTAACCCCTTCAATCTTTAACTACCCCTTCCCCCTCCCAAACCTTATCTTCACTACCTAAACACAATAAACACACAAACTGTTGCTTAACTGAACAAATATAATAACAATAACAAAATATAACCAATATAAACAACAACCATATTTTCAGTAGAACTCCGAAACAATTTAGTTGCAGGTCCTCTGAAGCTCCACCACTTCTAAAACCTTGGGCTCTGCACCGTATCCATGAAATTGTTCCAGCCGCCCATACATCCAGCTCAGGAACGTCATACCCCTCCTGGTGCAGACCCCCACCAACAATTTACCACACCGGGAACTCCATACCTTCGATGGGTCCCCCAACACAAATATCACCAAAACAACCCACTCCCCCGAGGACCTCAACCGCCACAGCGACACAAGAGAGACACCTCACTCTTGTGCGCCCCCCCCCCTGCAGTGCCCGCTGTATCCCATCCTGCAAAGCCAAGCACCACAAATCCATACCCACATCCGACAAATGAACCCCATCAGCAGTTAAAAACAAGCCCGTCTCAACCTCCAAATCCCTATGCCGCACCACCAAACCCCCATTACGCACAAAGAACCTACCCACATCCTTATTCAATTTCTTCCTAGCCCTGTTCAATATCCCCACAGACCTGGCCCCCGACCAATGCAACCTACCCACCAAATCAGACCAAACCACCACCATCCGTGGAAAGCGAGTTCTCAAACGCAAAAAATCCCATTTAATGTCTCTAATCAACTGCCGAACCGGCCTGATGCCCAAGTCATTCCCGCCGGCATGTAGCACAAGTACAGCAGGAACACGATCGAACCCCACAAAACGATTAAATTCAGGCATGACCCTGCTCCAAATGAGTCCCGGCACACCGAGCCATCGCAATAGTCCAGCAGATCAGGGGATGCTCAGCTGTCTTCCATCCGGACGAACAGCTGCTCTCCGCACCCCCCGTGACACATACGAGTCTCCCAAGATCCATACTAGGCCGGGCAAAATACCTGCAAAAAAACAAATAAAATAAACAAAACGCTAACCACCCGTACAACAAGCAGAAACACCCCAAGCCTGTTCCCTCTGTGAAAAAATAACTGGCCACCAACTAACGGACCCGCACCACCACTGAACCACAACCTTACTGCACAACCAAATGAGGCCGAATGTACAAACGAAAGTCTAGATTCCCACCGACCAATCCGCTTGATAACCTCCTCACTTAAACCCCACCTAACCGCCTGCGTGACAGCCCCAATTCTGAAGGAATGCGAGGAAAATTCCTTTTCATTAAACCCAGCTGCCCTCAAACATCTTCTAAACACAGCCAAAAATTGAAATCTAGACAAAGCCCTTCCATCCTGATGTATCAAAAAGGGGCCCTCCTCCCCAGGCCGTACCTCCAAAAAATCCCGCACAGCTGCAACCGGGCAAGCTATACCGCCATCCACTCTAGCCAATTCGACACCAAAACCTTTCCCCAACTGATCAGTCTTAGAACGAGCAATCCACAAACTAACAACATTCCTACTGCAGACCACCTCATGCCGCTGCAACCCCCCCGGGCGACGAGTCGCCGGGCTCACTAATTCCCCGATCCGCATTGCACCAAAGAAAGCCAAGACAAAAGCCACCCTGAATAGCAGCACCTCAAAACCGGACGAACAAACCCCTTGCAACTTACCCAACACCAACTGCAACACATCAAAGGACACAGGCCTCCGCCGATCCCCCACCCAGCGCCCCCTCCTATAGCCTTTTAAAACCTGGCGCACCACAAATTCCTTTGTAAAATCCCTATAGCCCAACAATTTAAACAAAAAGGCCAAAGCCGCCAACTTGCGGTTCACCACTGATACTGACACTCCCCCCGCAAAACATTGACAAAGAAAAGACAACAACATATTCAAACCATCATCTACCACCCCAGACCCCCCAACCTGAGAACCAAATCGGAACCACTCAACCCAGACCGCAGAGTAGGCCGCCCATGTATCAGGACTCACAGACTGCCGGACCATACCCGCTAAGAATCCAACACGATCCTCCATAATGCCGACGGGCATCTGACTCCTTGCCGGGCCGCTCCTGGGGCCAACAGCCGAAACCGGTCCCACTGAAAACGAGATAAGGCATCCGCAATGTTATTCTGTATCCCGGGCACATGAACCGCACCCACCGCGATATTCCACCTTAAACATTGCAACACCAAATGCCTCAGCAGCTTAATTACCGGTCCAGACAAGGCCGTAAAGGAATTCACCACCTGCACCACCCCCATATTGTCGCAGCAGAAGCGGATCCTCTTGTTTGTCAACTTGGGACCCCAGAGTTCCACTGCCACCACAATGGGAAACAACTCAAGGGCCGCCAAATTTGACGTCAAGCCCAAGCGGACCCACTCTGCCGGCCAGGCCTCTGCACTCCACTCCCCTTGCAAATAAGCCCCATACCCACCACTTCCAGCCGCGTCCGTGAACAGCTCCAGGTCAGCACTAACTACAGGCCCATCCATCCACACCGAGCGCCCATTGTATCCTTCCAAAAATTCTCTCCACACCACCAAATCCGCCCGCAGCTCTTTATTCAGCCGAATAAAATGCATAGGGCAACGAACCCCTGCCGTTGCGGCCGCCAACCTCCTAGCGAAAATGCGCCCCATGGGCATGATCCGACAAGCAAAGTGCAACTTACCTAAAAGTGACTGAAGGTCCCTCAGCTGCAACTTATTGCACCTGCTGGCTCGCACCACTTCGGCAACCAACCCACGCAGCTTATCGTCCGGCAAACGGCACTCCATGGAATCCGTGTCAATGACAATGCCCAAGAAAGCCAGTACCGTCGTCGGTCCCTCCGTCTTATCCGCCGCCAACGGAACTCCAAACCACTGTGCGACATACTGCAGCGAACCCAACAGGACCTTGCAGACCGAAGAATTGGCCGGACCGATGCAAAGGAAGTCGTCCAAATAATGAATAATGGACGGAACTTCAGTCACATCCCTCACCACCCATTCCAAAAAAGAGCTAAATGTCTCAAACAGTGCGCAAGACAAAGAACAGCCCATGGGCAGACACCTGTCCACATAAAACGCCCCCTGCCACATGCACCCCAAAAAACACTGACTCTCAGGGTGAACTGGCAAGAGGCGAAAGGCTGCCTCGATATCAGCCTTAGCCAAAAGAGCCCCTTTACCATACCGCCGCACCCACCGGAGCGCACAGTCAAACGAGGCATAAGACACCGAACACAACTCCGGGTCAATAGCCGCACTACCCGAGCCCCCAAGGGGGTATGACAGAGGATGAATCAACCGAAACTTGTTCGGCTCTTTCTTAGGCACCACCCCCAAGGGGGACACCACCAAGCCTGCAATTGGGGGTTCCGGAAACGGACCCCCCATCCTGCCAAGCTCGACCTCCTTAGCCAATTTCTCGGAAACAACCGCTGGCCGGTCCAGGGCCGATCTCAAATTCTGAGCTCGAGGCGGCGGGGCCCCCAGTGAACAAGGAATCCGAAAACCATCCCTAAAACCAGATTCCAACAGCCGCGCCGCAGCTCTATCCGGATACCTACTTAGAAATGGGGCCATCCTTTCGACCATCACTGGCGTCCTCCCTTTTTCCAGCGAAGTCCCCATTGCGCCCTTTTCCGTGGCGGAAACATCGCACCAACCCATGGGCCCCGCCACAACCGGAACACTCGTGCCGCAAGCGACAGGCAGCGCCGAAGCGGCACATGTTTTCGTTAAACTGCCAACACACACCCTTTTTTCTGAGGGCCCGGGACCCCAAGGTTGTCTGACTCCCGGCCCCCCCAAGAAAGGGCGAACCTACGATCCTAACAGGCGTCATCAATTTCATCCACAGACTGATATCCCTGTGATCCCAACGAATTGAAGCGAAGCCAAGCCAATCGTCCATACACCCTATAAGCCTCACCAATAGCATCCAAATAACAAAAAAGCGAGGAACAATTCTCCGGCGCCTTCTCCCCGATGACACTGGCCAAAATGGCAAACGCCTGTAGCCAGTTGGCAAACGTCCTGGGAATCAAGCGAAACCGCCTTTGTTCCTCCTGCCCCTTTTTCCACTCATCCATGCCACGATCCAAATTGAAACGTTCCAGCGGTAACAAAGAAAAAATGTCCACAAAATCCCCCTGCCAAATTTTTTCCCGTACTTCTTGTTTTAAATGCGCCCCCAAAGGACCTTCAAAACAAACATAGACCTCCCCCCTGGTCGCATCCCCAATACTCACTTGATCACTGGCTGGCCCGGGGCCCTCACTGGAGGGATCATGCTGCTCCAAATCCAAAGCTTCGCCCACACTGCTACTCCCGTCCCCCCCAACTGCAACCACCCCCCCAACACTCCCCAAACCCGGCCGGGGACGAAACTGCTCATCATAGCGAAGCCAAGCCAATCCTCCATAAACCCTATAAGCCTCACCAATAGCATCCAAATAACAAAAAAGCGAGGAACAATTCTCCGGCGCCTTCTCCCCGATGACACTAGCCAAAATGGCAAACGCCTGTAGCCAGTTGGCAAATGTCCTGGGAATCAAGCGAAACCGCCTTTGTTCCTCCTCCCCCTTTTTCCACTCACCCATGCCACGATCCAAATTGAAACGTTCCAGCGGTAACAAGGAAAAAATATCCACAAAATCCCCCGGCCAAATTTTCTCCCGTACTTCTTGTTTCAAATGCGCCCCCAAAGGGCCTTCAAAACAAACATAGACCTCCCCCCTGGCCGCATTCCCAATACTTACTTGATCACTGGCTGGCCTGGGGCCCTCACTGGAGGGATCACGCTGCTCCAAATCCAAAGCTTCGCCGACACTGCTACTCCCGTCCCCTCCAACTGCAACCACCCCCTCAACACTCCCCAAACCCGGGTAGGGGCCACCACGCTGGCCACCCGCCGCCACGGTACCCCCCTTTAACACCCCTCTATCCCACCCCCAGTGAGCCCACCTCCGGGCGGCCCACCCAGCCCCAGAAGGGCTGCTCCCAACACCCCCAAAACATCCTGTAGGCCATGCTGCTCCCCCCCCAAATCCCCCAGTACCCGAATGAACATACCCACCCCCAAGCCCCCCAATACCACCCCCAAGAGGAACAAACCCCGAGGACTTACCAAGACCACCCGATCCTGAAGCCGCACCAGCGGACCGTCCCGAGACAACCGGGGCCGCAAACGCCCTGGACTCCTCTTCAGCCTCCGACACCTCCCCTTCGGAGTGCACGCCACCCAGCGCCTCATCCTCGATATCCAAATCTTCAGGAGCTGGAGGGCCCCAAGCCGCAGCAGGACCTGCGGCCGCCTGTAGAGCTGTCCTCCTTCGTCCGTCCATTGCATGGGCCGATCCGCCAGGGGCACCTTCAGAGCCCTCCTCAACGGGCCCCCCAGGAAAAGGATCCCCACCTGCACCCCCCTCGTGCCCGACAGGCAATGCCCTTAAACCTGCTTGAGCTCCCCTAACATCTATGGGCAGCCCATCACCCTCCCAACCACCAGGGGGCTGTCTAACACTAACACTACCCACAGCTTCCAATCTGGGATCCGCAGCACAGTCTGCCACCGGATCCGCCCACCGCTGAACAGAAGACCCAGAGCCTGCAGGCCGCGCGTCACTCGCGACCAAGCCCGCAGGCTGAGAACACCGAAGAGGTGCGCTCCCTCGCCCACCCGCAGCCTCCCTCTTCCTACCACCCCCAGCGCTAGCGCCCGCAGCCGCGGGCACCACGTCCGCACAGGCCACCGGCCCGCCCTCCTCACAAACGGAGCCAGCAGCTCCGGCCGCCATGTTGCCGGAGCCCGCAGCTCCGGCCGCCATGTTGCCGGAGCCCGCAGCTCCGGCCGCCATGTTGCCGGAGCTCGCAGGTCCGGCTGCCATCATGCCGGCGCCCGCAGGCCCGGCCGTCCCCATAGCGGAGCCCGGCAGCTCCGCCGCCATATTTGGTGCGCCCTGCGCACCTCCAGCATCAGAGGAAAAAACGGCCGGCTCCCCCATCAGCACAGAGGAGCCCGATCGCCGCATAGCACCCGCAGCACACCCCTGAGGCCCGTGTCTCTGAACCTCCTGCCCTCCTGATTGCAGGGGCTCCAACAGGCAGCAGGGGCTGACCATCCGGACATCCACCAGAACCAGCAGTCCTTCTTCCGCCTCCAGCACGCTCCACAGTCCCCCTGGAAGGAGGGGGGAAGCCAGAGGGGCAGCAACAGCCCCACCATCCTCCCCCCTGCGACTCCGCCGTGGCCGAGGATTCCTCCAGGCCTCCCGTTCAGCAACAGCTAGCTGAGGCTGAGCTTGGGGGATCGGAGGGTCCCGAATGGGGCTCCTAAAACGGCGCCAAGTCCTAGGGGGCTCAGGACTCAGGCGCGCCGGAGGCCTAATCCTCCACGGCCGCCTGGCGTCCGGTCCCCCAGTCGTGGGGACCGAAGCCACCCCCTGCAACAGCGAGCTCACCTGCTCCTGAATCCAGCCTGGACCCTGGGTCTCAGCAGCAACCCTCAACTGAGCCAAAAGCTTTTTTGGGGGTTTGTTATGTGATCTCCTTTCCAATCTCTTAGGACACACAGTTTAAAAAGACAATTGTGATTGTTTTTAACCTGTCCCTTCCTCTGAATTATTTGTAAGGCTAAAAAGCAGCACAATTGTCTTAAAACTCAGTTGTTTGATGCGCATAGTTTTGCGCCAAACGGGCAATTGTTTGATGCGCATAGTTCTGCGCCGAACTTCAGTTGCGTGTAGCTCATAGTTGTGCGACATGCGCTTGAATTTTCAGTTGAAAAATGCACTGCACTTTTGCACAGTCCTCATTAAGGTAATTTTGTATTTTATTTGTGTATATTGCTTGTTTTGCTTCATATGCACTCATGTATGTATAGACATGAGTGCACATAAAGCCAAAGCTTGGCAGTGAGATGGGAATGAATGAGCGCATATGACTCCAGCCCGCGGTAAACCGGCTCGATATAACGGCGCGAAATAACGCGCAACCAGCGAGCGCGGATTTCATTGATGAATTAGGGTCATTGTGTGCACTGTGCCCAGGTACATCACAGGACTGATCAGTGTGAATAATATTACAAATAATTCAACAAATTTATTGTGTGCACTAATGCCGTGGTACAGCACAGGACTGATTAATGTGAATAACGTTACCAATATTTCCACAAATTTATCGTGCGTACTGTGCCCTGGTACACCACAGGACTGATCAATGGGAATAACGCTACCAATATTTTAACAAATTTATTGTGTGCACTGGGTCCAGGTACACCACAGGACTGATCAATGTGTATAACGTTACTAATAATTCAACAAATTTACCATGTGCACTGTGCCCAGGTAAACCACAGGACTAATCAATGTGAATAACCTTACCAATAATTCAACAAATTTATTGTGTGCAATGCGTCCAGGTGCACCACAGGACTGATCAATGTGAATAATGTTACCAAAAATTTATCAAATTTATTGTGTGCAATACGCCCATGTACACCACGGGACTGATCAATGTGAATAAAGTTACAAATAATTCAACCAACTGAAGTTATCGTGTGCACTGCGCCCAGTTACACCACAGGACTGATTAATGTGAACAATGTTACCTATAATTACACAAAGTTATTGTATGCTATGTGCCCAGGTGCACCACAGGACTGATCAATGTGAATAAAGTTACCAATATTTAAACAAATTTATCGTGTGCACTGTGCCCAGGTACACCACAGGACTGAACAATGTGAACAACGTTACCAATATTTAACAAAATGAAGTTATCATGTGCACTGTGCCCAGGTGCACCACAGAACTGAGCAGTGTTATAAACATTACCAATAATTCCCAATATTTAACAAAATGAAGTTATCATGTGCACTGTGCCCAGGTGCACCACAGAACTGAGCAGTGTTATAAACATTACCAATAATTCAACAAATTTATTGTGTGCACTGCGCCTAGGTGCACCACAGGACTGATCAAAGTAAATAACTGTTGTGGGAAAAATAACTTCTCTCAGTCAGTTGATTATGGAAAAAAAGCTGGAAGGCTTCTTTTTTATTTTCTTGTGCAAGGAGAATACAATACAGAGAATACGGTTGCAGTATCTCAAGTAGAGTAGTCCGATAACCAATAATTTTGCAGGTTTATATACAGTAGTGGTTTTAAACACACCTTAACTTCTAAACGTGTTTTTTTTGTAAGAACCGAAACTTCCAAAGTTTTGTTTCCAGAGAAACTACCTTAAAAGTTTTGCCTCTCACAAGAAAACAAACCTTATCAGTCTTGATGATAAGAGGTTTTGCAAGAATCAAAATTCCACGTAATATGGGAGAAACGACACTTTTCAGCTTCATGCATAATAATGGCGTATATTAAGTGTTATAACACTTTACATTATGTTCATAAAAACAATTTTCTTAACATTTCCCTCCTGTTGTACATAACAAAAAAGGGTTATAATTGATCCTTTCATTAGTTCCGTCAACCCCCATCTTCTGTTCATTAAGGAGTTACTATTATGTTCCTCCAACGAGGCTCAGTGACACCTTTACTCTGTTTCCGAGTATCACATCAAGTAAACAACTTAGTTACTCCTCATGTCAACCCAGGGGTTTTTTTTTTATCATCCAGGGAAATTCCATCCTCCCTCTGTTCTCCATCATCACAAGGGGTGTATTCTGGTTCTGTTGTAGCCAATTGTTTATACATTGTTTCGTTTGTTGCTTTGTCAATCATTCTAGATATCAGTCCCTTCATGCATGGTACCAGGCAACAACTAATGCACAGTAATACTGAGATTACAATGGCAATGGATATCAAAAAGGACGTCAGATACTTACTCCATTTTCCGAACATCCTCTCCATCCATCCGGTAAATGGGTCATCTATGCCACTATTCTTCACTAGTTCCTCGGATAGCATCTGCAGTCCTTGCAGAGCCTTGGTAATACTACCATCCGGGGCTATGGTATTGGGTATAAATGTGCAACACATGGGTACGAACATTTTACACAAGCCCCCTTTCTCTGCCAGTAGCATATCTAGAGCAATCCGGTTCTGCCATGCGACCAGTGAGGTGGCCTCGAGCTGTCTGGCAATGCCCTTGACTGCATCTCTGGTATAACTGACAAATCGCTGCTGGTTGTAGTACAAATTATTAATCCAGTCTACATTCTTATTGATGATGACCAGGGGGAAGATGGAGGCAAACCCTGCATTTATCTGGTTCATGGCCTTATACTCATTTGGAACTCCTCGTGGGACTCTGATACTATCAATATACACTTGGCTGTCAAACGATCCCCCTGGAACATCTCTTTTGTTTATCATATGGTTATTGTGGAGTGGATGGCTAGTAATTCTTTGCTAGCTTGGGGAATCAAAACAAAAGGTTGAATAATTTTTACTAGTGCACATGTCCCTGTCCATCCATCGGGCAATCTTAATCCTAACCTTTTATCTCCACAGACCCACCAGACATCCGCTAAAGATATTGTTTGATACTGAAATAGCCCCAGTGGATAAGTACTTGTGTTACAGCTTGAGCTAACAATATGGGTTGTGTTACAGTGTTGAAAGGTCCTATTGCTTTTACTTTCGTTTCTCTTAAAGCAGGTGTAGTTACCGTCATAGACTGTTACTCCAACTGGTGCCCCCCTCTGAATAGTAGTCATATAATGCAGTCACTAGGATTTTTACCTTGCATTATGAGTAAAAGACAAGTAAAGTTAGTATTAGATGGTAGGGGAACTGTAACTAATCGGGGTCTCGCACTAGAACACACTATGCAGTCCTTTTTCAAGAATCATTCTTTCCCTAGTTTTACTTTCTTGTCCCTATGAGACCTTCGCACTTACCTTCTTCACTGGGTTTGGTACTCGGTGCACACCCTAATTTTTCACTACCTCTAGGCCTTTGGCCTTTTTACAGTAAGTAAGGTGTATACAGGGAATTCTTTCGCCAATCTTGACAGCTGTGGGCATAGCTAGAAGGACTTTGGACCTTCCCATCGGGGTGTGTGTTATTTTAAGAATATTTATCTGCATAAATATGGACATTATATCCCCTATCAATGCATATAGATATTCAATTAAAGAAGGTTCATGCACAAATAAAAGCTAGTCACTCAAACAGTTTAATTAAGAAAACAAGGTAAGACAAAGTAAATAGCAATATTGTCAGATATTTAAACACATAGGAACTTCAATCAATGTTACATATATATCACATGGACATAAAGTTATTAGTAGTAACCCCTGTAATCATCTAGTAAGTACTTAGTACACAATACATAAAAACAATATAAAAATAATAACATAAACATATACTGAGACATATACCGAACAATAGAAGAATGCAATTTAGGAATGTGTTATAGCTACCTGTAAAGATGTTGATGGGTACCCCAGGAGCCTGATTGCCTAAGAACTCCCATCATTCCCTTTCTCCTTGTTATTATTCTAGCTCCCCTTTTATATAGTTAAGTCCCATTAGGTAACATTGGGACTCTTGGATTGGTTAGTGGGTGTGTTCAGTACAATGACCATCAGTTGGCACACACCCCACTAGATTGGTTAAGGTAATTTGATGGACCTCCCAACTAAATTTGATATAAAAAATCTCTTGCTGGAATCTAAATTTAGGGGTCAACAAAAGGTCCAGCTGGGTTATCAACCCAACCCATCTGTTTGATTATGCATCCATTTTCTGCTGACTCTGGCTTGATGGATTAATTGCCCCTTGAAGGCCCTACTAGTGATCTGTTCTTTATGGGAAAATAGGTCTTGTCTCCTGGCAGCTGTTGTATCACCTGTGTGTTACTCTGTGAAGTCCTGGACTTGGAGACCCCCTAGGAGGGCCCTATGGCCAGATCAAGATTACACAGGTTTCATGTTTAAACACAACATTCCTGTACTGTATACCTGTATTGTTTTATGCTACCTAGATACAGTCTAACTATTAGGACGCACACATACCTATGCATACATCTAAATATATATATATGTATATATACACCTCTATATACATATACATATCTATTTACATATTCATAAACAATCTGTGGGTGCAACAGTGTGGACCAGTTCTTCTTAATCACCTTGATGCAGATCCAATCACCTGGGAGTGGCAGCTCTGGAACCGGTTCTTTGGAATCTGGTAAAGAGTTAGCAGAAACAACAGGTTTGGACAATAACATTTTTCTCATATATTCTGCCAAAGTGGTTTCTCCTTCAGTTTGTCCTATCGGACTGAATTGTGGAAGGACATAGGGTCTTCCGAATATTATTTCATATATGCTTAGTCCTGATGTGGTGGGCACAATCCTCATATTTTGAAGTGCCAGTGGCAAACAGTATAACCAACTTTTACCCGTTTCCTGCATAATTTTCTTCAATTTTATTTTTTAAGGTGCCATTATGTCTTTCTACTAGTCCTGCTGACTGGGGGTGATATACACAATGGTTTTTCAAGTTTATCTGTACATTTCTTCCCAGTTCTTGAATTACTTGATTTACAAAGTGAGTTCCATTATCACTATAGATTATGGATGGAACTCCAAACCTGGGGATAACTTCTCTAACTAGGCATTTTGCTAATGTCATCCCGTCTGGGTGTGTGACTGGAAATGCTTCAACCCGTTTTGATAACATATTAACAATTACTAAACAGAATTTCCTATTGCCATATTTGTTAAATTCTATAAAATCCATACATATACTGTGAAACGGGTATGGGGGTGTCGGAAACTGACCAAGAGAAGGGGTTAGCTGACCTTGGGGGTTCATTTTAGCACAAATAGTACATAGTAAACCAAAAATTTTAGAGTAATTTGTGAATCCATAAGCTGTAAACTTCTTATTGATCAGAGCTACCATCCCTCCTATTGAGACATGATTTACTCCATGGCTCAATAAGTCTGCATAACTATACAAATTAGGAGGTAGCACAGGTTTATCTTCTTTTGAGATCCACAGTTTTCCTTGTAACGTTGCCCCTTTTAATCTCCAATACTTTTGTTCTTTTTCTGGAGAATTCTGTTGCATCTGTTCTAATGTTTATCTAATGGTTCTGTTGTTTCTATGTTATACAGACATGATGTGGCTGCTGCTTGTTTTGCAGCCGTGTCTGCCTTTTCGTTTCCATAGAAACTGCATCTGTGGCTTTCGTATGTGCTGCGCACTTACATATAGCTAACTGTTTTGGCAGTTGAATGACATCTAGCAATTGGAGAATTAATTCTCTATGATTTATTGGTTTTCCTGTAGAGGTGATCATACCTCTGTTTTTCCATTGTTGTGCAAACACACGTACTGTAGAAAAGGCATATTGGCTGTCTGTGTAAATATTAACACTTTTACCTTTTGCTTTTTTACAAGCCTCTGTTAAGACTATCAATTCAGCTGCTTGAGCCGAATAATGGGATGGCAGTGGTTCAGCTTTTAGAGTCTGCTCTTGTGTTACCAAAGCATATCCCACTAAATTTTTTCCTAACTCGTTCTTTTTGCAAGAACCATCAACATACAGGGTTAGGTCTAGGTTTTTGAGTGGCATATCAGATAAATCTGGCCTGGGTAAAACTTTCTCATGTATAGCATCAATACAACAATGCTCAGTTCCATCTCCCTGAACTGGCAGGAGTGTGGCAGGTTTCATTGTTGTACATCTTTCTATTGTCAGATGGGGTTGGATTAGCAGTAAAGTAATACATGATAAGTGACGGGCAGGTGATAGATACGACACTTTATCTTGAAGCAATATCAGCATGAGACAGCATGAGGTACTTTTAGGATTAGTTGGTGGAAAAGCCCTACTCCTGCCGAGGCTTGCACTGCCATCGAGGCTGCTACCACGGCTTGAACACAGGGGAGTAGGCTTTTCGCAACTGGGTCTAATTGGGCTGAGTAAAAGACAATTGGCCTGTGCTTATCTCCGTGTTTCTGCACCAAGACAAAAGTCATATAACCGGACTTACAATCCACCATTTGTACAAAGGGTTTGTTATAATCGGGTAATGCCAACACCGAGGAGCTTGATATGACTTGTTTAATCTTAACAAACGCTCCTTCTGCCTCTGATGTCCACTTTAGTTTATCATTAGGAGCCATAAGCTCATCATACGTTAAAGAAATCAATGGTTTGGTGGTTTCAGCATAATTTGGAACCCAACTTCCACAAAAATTTACAGTTCCTATGAATGACATCATTTGTTTCTTAGTTTCTGGTCTGGGGGCACAAAGTATAGTTTGTTTCCTGGCTAGGTCTAAAATTCTACCTTCACTGGACAAGAGATATCCCAAATATTTAACCTCTTGTTTTCTACAGTTGTAATTTATTTTTGCTCACCTTGTGTCCTTCTTCTACCAGAAACTGCAACAGCGCTAAGGTGTCTCCTGTACACTGCTCCTGACTGTCTGCTGCCAACAGAATGTCATCTACACATAATAGTATTTGACTTCCTTGTGGTGGATTAAACAGTGCCATGTTATTTGACATTTCCTGTGAAAATATTGTTGGACTTTCACAATAACCCTGTGGCAGTCTGGTATGTGTGTACCTTTATCCTTTAAATGTAAATGCAAACCAAAATTGCCTATCTTCATATATTGGAATGCTGAAGAACGCATTACTGATGTCAATCACTGAAAAATATTTTGCGCTTGGAGACAGATTATTCAACAGTGTGTGTGGGTCTGGTACTGTGGGTGCTCTTGGTATCACAGCCTTGTTAACCTCCTGCAAATCTTGAACCATTCTCCACCCTCCCTCGCCTGCCTTCTTTACTGGAAATAGGGGCGTATTGCATGGTGAGGTGGGTGCCTCTATTATCACCTTTTTAGCTATCACTTCAGTAATTACTGGTTCAATACCTTTCTTAGCATCTGGTTTAAGAGGATACTGTCGCTTGTGTGGACGGAAATGGCTTTTTGGGACAAATGTCACCGTGCTAGCTGTTTTTATTAGCCCTACGTCACTTTTACTAGTCAACCAGAGAGTCGGGGGAAGAGTGGCAAGTTCCTCCTCTTCTTCTCTGGTCAACATGATTCCTAATCATTGCGTTTCCTTCCATACAAGTCTTTTTGGGGTGGCCTCCGTGGGCCAATTCAATTTTCTAACAGTTACCTCTTCTTGTTCTAATTCCCAAGTAGTCATTTTTGACCATTTGTTCACCTTGTCCCCACATGACTTCCAGTTCTGATATCTGGGGCACCGGACTGACACATGGGGTATGTTCTGGCATCTATGTAATTCCTCATAAACTTCTGATAAAAGACACGTGGCTACCATTGTACCATCTGGACCAGTGAATAAAGCGTTCAAGTACAGCTTTGTCGACAATGTTTGGAAGAACGGTTCCTCATAATGTTCATCTGCTGGACCGGGTGTCTTCTTAAATAACATAGTACAATGGAATTTGTTTGGTAACTTTTCATCTTTTCTGTCTTTCAGCGCTAGGTTTTTCAATTGGGTGGTCATTAACCTGTCCCCTTGTGTTACCAATTCCAGAGAGTAGTAGAAAAATAGGATTTTGTCATTTTCCAACTTCTAATTATTTCTGACCACTAAAATTTTGTCTCCCCTTGGAACTAAAAATATCTGAAGAGCGGTCAGAAGGTCTCTCCCCAACAAATTTACGGGACAGACACTTGAAATGACAAAAAATTTATAACATACATCGTAATTCTCTGGAATTGTCACTCGCAAAGGAACTGATAAAGGTTCTTTAAATATGTCACCTCCTGCAGTTTTCACTAAAATACCATGTGTGGTTTGACAACGAGGAGCATCCTTTTCTCTAATTACAGAACAACAGGTTCCCGAATCACATACAAATGTAATTCTCTTTTCTTCTATATCAAGAGTTATTTCAGGGCATCCACTATAAAGTGTGTCAAAGTCTACCTCTCCTAGGTTCAAAATTTCACTTGTTTCTTCCCTTTCCCTGTCACCTAGTCATGCCTGTTTCTCTTTGTTTTCAGATCTGTCAGATCTTCCATTTCCTAACCTGCAATTTCTTCCAAGGTGTCCTTTCTTTCCACACTTAAAATATTCCCCTCTACTTTTCCTTCCTTTAAAATCTTTACAGGGAAGAATTTTCTCTTAGGACGAGTACTTTTTTCATTATACATTTCCTCGTCTCCCTCTTCTTCTTCATCTTCCAATGCATACATATCTACATGCTTTTTGCCTTTCTTTTTACTTTTCAAATGTCTTTCTGTGTGCAGGGCATATTATACTAACTCAGTGCCCCTGATTCATCAATGAAATCCGCGCTCGCTGGAAGCGCGAACGTACGCGCGGCCATCGATCGCGGATTACCGCGGTCCGGACTCGAGTATGCGCGTACACTCGCCTCACTACCAGCCGGATTCCAGCCTTCACAAGCAAGATCGCCAGTAAAAAGCTGTCGGATAAGCGCGGCTCCGTGCGCGAGCTTTTTCAGTTGCTGAATAGCGCGACCGCGTACGATCCCGGATCGCTAATACGAATGCGCGAGCGATAATCCGATTTTGCTTGATGAATCAGGGGCAGTGAGTCTACATGTTCTATGTGTCACCATATATTTTGTGATAAAACTGCTCATGGGCTGAATGCAATTCTTTAAGATTGCATTATTTAACTGTTGTTCATAGGGACTATCTTGTGTCATCTCTGCTGGCTTTGGTATGCCGCAGTGATTATCAAAAATTTGGTAAGCCTGCAAATAATATCTTCTACTTCTTAACAACTCTCTTGTACCCATTTTTGATACACCTTTCATATTGTGATACCCCTAGTTTCTTTTGTTTTCTAAGATTATTCACACTACCTGCTTTCAAATTCTTCAGTAATTTCTTACATTCTGTCACTGACAGTTTACCTTCAAAATTTATATTTTTCCCTCCATAATTTATATTTCTTTATTTCTTAATATCTAATTTTACCATGTATACTTCAGTTAGTTCAGGATCCTTTTTTGCAACAACAATTTACATTACCCATCCTTGCCGGACATTATCTATTTATCGTGTACACGGGAATAGTTTAAAGTCTTTTCCAATATAGACTATCTCTTTTTTTTAACGGTGTTCTAGTCTCACAGGAAAACCTTCTCTCGACTCACAATATCACAGTTAATCTTAATATTAGTCACACTAATAACAACCTATTCTGAAAAACTTCTGAGGACAGTCCCTACAAAGGGTTTCTTATCCTTGGTGACCCATGCAATAGGGCTGCATACACCAATTATAATACTATCCTTTGAGATACAACAGAACAGTTTATCAGTCTGTGGGTTAGTAAAATGTTGTTGCTTACCTGTCAAGATGTTTTCCTCATCTGCTGGACTGCTGATTTTTGGAAACCGTCACCGTCGGGGTGACCCGTGTACCGATCGGCCTCCTTTTAGGGTCTCTTGTACCGGAGGGCTTTGTGTAGGTGATGTTTGGAGATTCTCTTCACCGATCAACCGATGCACAGTCCTCCCCTCGGGTTGAGGTTTCCGGGTCGAAGGACCAAGTTGTGGGAAAAATAACTTCTCTAAGTCAGTTGATTATGGAAAACAAGCTGGAAGGCTTCTTGTTTATTTTCTTGCGCAAGGAGAATACAATACAGAGAATACGGTTGCAGTTTATCAAGTAGAGTAGTCTGATAACCAATAATTTTGCAGGTTTATATACAGTAGTGGTTTTAAACACACCTTAACTTCTAAACTTTAATTTTTTTTTGTAAGAACTGAAACTTCCAAAGTTAGTCTCCTATCAGACGGCGCCAGGTGGCGCAAGGTCATTGGTCACTCTGGCCATTTAAGGAGAGCCTGTCCTGTACACCATTGCCCGCTCGGATTGTTCTTGACCTGTCTTTGCCTTACTCTCTTGTACTTCGCTTGTTTGGACTTAACCCTTGTCGTGCTTTATGACATTGAATAAAGCTTGATTGAAGGATATCTGGAGTTGGTTGTGGTTTGTGTGCCCAGGCGCATTACACCTTATCAGTCTTGCAAGCAGGTTTTGCAAGCATCGAAATTCCACATAATAAAGGTTTAGTGTTATAACACTAAATGTTACATTATGTGCATAAAAACTATTTTATCAACAATACCGTTATCAATATTTTAACTAATTGAAATTACCATATGCACAGTGCCCAGGTACACAACAAGACTAATCAATGTAAATAACGTTACCAATATTTCAGCAAATTTATCGTGTGCACTAAGCTCAGGTACACCACAGGACTAATCAATTTGAATAACGTTACCAATGTTTAACAAACTGAAGTTATCGTGTGCACTGCGCCCAGGTATATCACAGGACTGATCAATGTAAATAACGTTATCAATATTTTACCAATTGTAAATAACGTTACCAATAATTTTACAAATTTATCGTGTGCACTGTGCCCAGGTACACCACAGGACTGATCAATATGAATAACGTTACCAATAATTCAACAATTTTATCGTGTGCACTGTGCCC
>NC_092870.1:3256332-3294418 GCF_032062135.1 Pyxicephalus adspersus | reverse complement strand
TACACCACAACACTGATCAATGTGAAAAACGTTACCAATAATTTCACAAATTTATTGTGTGCACTCTCTGCCCAGGTGCACCACAGGACTGATTGATGTGAATAACGTTACCAATAGTTTAAGAAATTGAATTTATTGTGCGCACTGTGCCCAGGTAAACCACAGGACTGATCAATGTGAACACCGTTACCAATAATTCAACAAAGTTATGTTTGCACTGTGCCCAGGTAAACCACAGTACTGATCAATGTGAAAAACGTTACCAATAATTCAACAAATTTATCTTGTGCACTACGCCCAGGTACATCACAGGACTGATCAATGTGAATAACGTTACCAATAATTCAACAAATTTATATTGTGCACTGGGCCCAGGTACACCACAGGACTGATTAATGTGAATAAGGTTACCAATAATTCAACAAATTTATCTTGTGCACTGCACCCAGGTACACCACAGTACTGATCAAAGTGAATAACGTTTCCAATAATTCAATAAATGTATTGTGTGCACTGCGTCTAGGTACACCACAGGACTGATTAATGTGAATAACATTACCAATAATTTAACAAATTGAAGTTATCTTGTGCACTGCGCCCAGGTACACCACAGCACTGATCAATGTAAAAAACGTTACCAATATTTCAACAAATGTAAAGTTTGCACTGTTCCCAGGTACACCACAGGACTGATCAATGTGAATAACGTTACCAATAATTCAACAAATTTATTGTGTCTACTCCGCCCAGGTACACCACAGGAATGATCAATGTGGGTAATGTTACCAATAATTCAACAAATTTATCGTGTGCATTGTGCCAAGGTACAGCACAGGACTTGTTAATGTGAATAATGTTACCAATAGTTTAACACATTGAATTTGTCGTGTGCACTGCGCCCAGGTAAACCACAGGACTGATCAATGCCAATAACGTTTCCAATAATTCAAAAACTTTTGTGTGCACTGTGCCCAGGTACACCACAGGACTGATCAATGTGAATAACGTTACCAATAACTCAACAAATTTATCGTGTGCAATGGGCTTAGGTACCCGACAGGAATGATCAATGTGAATAACGTTACTAATAATTTAACAAATTGAAGTTATCGTGTGCACTGCGCCCAGGTACACCACAGCACTGATCAATGTAAATAACGTTACCAATATTTCAACACATGTATCGTTTGCACTGTGCCCAGGTACACCACAGGACTGATTAATGTGAATATTGTTAACAATAATTTTACAAATTTATCTTGTGCGCTGCGCCCAGGTACACCACAGGACTGATCAATGTGAAAAACGTTACCAATAATTCAACAAATTTATTGTGTGTACTGCGCCAAGGTACACCAAAGGACTGATCAATGTGAATAACCTTACCAATAGTGTTGGTCGAATATCTCACTATTCGTTTCGACAGCTATTCGAACACCATTGAAGTCAATGGTGGGAGAATTCAGGTTATTTTTAGGGACTATTAAGCGCTGCAAGAGCAATCAGATTGCTCTTGCAGCCCTTTACTAGTTTTATGTGTTCTTAGAGAAACTCTATCCAGGAACACATACTACAGGGCTGCACCTGATTGCTGTTGCTGCACTCTACTAGCAGTATGTGTTCTTGGATAGAGTTTCCCTATGCAATAACACAGAGCACTAGATGTGATGAATGGGGAAACTTGTCCCCGTTAAACCTCTAGTGCCAGGGGATTGCCTGTAGTCACAGCTGTGATCGTAAAGTTCCCACGGTCATGTGACCGTGGGAACTGAACTGCAGATGAACTCTGCAGTTCCACTGCCATCCTCGGGGCACTACAGGTTAATTAACCTGTAGTGCCCCAGGGGTCACACACTCTTTTCTATGATTGCAGACTCTGCTGCAATCATTGAGAAGATGCCGGCAAGTATCTCTTAAGCTGCGTACACACGTCCAATAATTTTCGTTGGAAACGAACGACCGACGATGACCGATTGGCCAAAAATCGTTCTAAAAAAAGTGACGATGCCGACGAACGAGAATAGTTGTTGGAAATGCATGACCGGTACGGGGGACCTGATTGGACAACGATCGTTCACCATCTATTGTGTGTACGGTCGTTCAGTGATCGTGCATGTTCCAAGCATGTGCAGTGAACGAACGTTCTGTGCAGGTGCTTCACTGTATTGTGTTCATGTGTGTGTGTATATATATATATATATATATATTGTGAGGGGTTACGCTCAGGATCGCCTTTGCTGGGGTCAAAGGACACTTGTCTGGTTCGTCGAACTCAGATCACACACCAAGGTATCAGCTTTAAGCTGGCTTGCAGCCAGGTTTATTGAAGGTTGCGGATAAAATAACAAAACAGCAAAAGAAAACCTTGCCTGTCCGGCACCTACTATACATCAAGACATCCCTGTCTATCAGCTGGAGGGCTTCTCCCTGTCAGCTCAAAACCAAGCTTGCAGCAACCTTCTACTCACTTTTGAGCTCACTCACCCAGACTGACTTTCTGAGTCTCTCAGCCGAGCTCCCTCACAGACCGACTGTCTGTGTCTCCAGCAGGTTTCACTTACACAGTCCACCTGTCTGTGTCTCCAAACAGAGCTCTCTCACACAGTCCACCTGGCTGTGTCTCCAAACAGAGCTCTCTCACACAGTCCACCTGGCTGTGTCTCCAAACATAGCTCTCTCACACAGTCCACCTGGCTGTGTCTCCAAACAGAGCTGAACTCACACAGATCCCTGTCTGTATCTCTCCAAATAGAGCTGCACTGACACAAACCCCTGTCTGTGTCTCTCCAAGCCAAGCTGAACTCGGACAGACCCCTGTCTGTGTCTCCCCAAGCCAAGCTGAACTCGCACAGACCCCTGTCTGTGTCTCTCCAAGCCAAGCTACTGACTGAGCTCCTGGCTCTATGTTATATCCCCACCCTCAGTGCTTCTTCATTAATTATCTCACAGGTGAGAGTCTTCCACCTGCTCCTTCACACATGAATTTTGGGCAAATATACCTCACATAAAAGAGGTATCTTGAGCAAATATATCTCATAAGAGAGGAATCTTGGGCAAATATATCTCCCTTCCACCTCCAATCTTGCCTTGGTGTCACAATATTTATATATATCCAGATATATTTCTTGTAGGCAACCAGCACGAAAGGTACTAGACAGCAGATAGATTTGCACAGGATTCCTCCCCTGTGTAAAGGGGCAGGTGGAGGACTCTCACCTGGGAGATAATTGATGAGGAAGCACTGAGGTGGAGATATAACATAGAGCCAGGAGCTCAGTCAGTGGATGTGATGTGCTGGAGACACAGACAGGTGCTCTGTGTGAGGGATGTGCTGGAGACACAGACAGGTGCTCGGTGTGAGGGAGCTCTGCTGAGAGACACAGACAGGTGCTCTGTGTGAGGGAGCTCTTCTGAGAGACACAGACAGGTGATCTGTGTGAGAGAGCCCTGCATGGAGACACAGACAGGTGGTCTGTGTGAGGAAAAGGAAAAAGACCCTAATGGAGAGGGCTTGAGAGCATTCAGCTCCACAGTGTTCTACAGAAAGAGAGAGAGAGACAAGACTCTACAGAAAGAGGGAGAGAGACAAGACTCTACAGACAAGGTGACTCTAGTTTTCTGCCAATTTGAAAATGGACTGTTATAGACACGGGACAGCTGAAGATAAGTGCTTGTGTGTTTAATTGTTAACCGTATGACGTTAAGCCTTCCTCTTGGGACAATTTTGTTGTTGTTTTTTTCAATAAAACCCTGATATGGCATCCAGTCCTGCTAGTTACCTACCATTTGTCAAGCTAATTCCCACAATCTATATATATATATTTAGATATGGATATAGATAGATAGATAGATAGATATGTATATATAGATATAGATAGATATGTATATATAGATATAGATATATAGATAGATATAGATATCTCTCGCTCTCTCTTCTATTACTAATAAAGAGGACCTGTCATATGAATAATAAATATGACCTGTCATTATTCTTTATCATTCATATGACAGGTCCTCTTTATTGGTAATAATAAATTGGTCAGTTTCCAGCGCAGTTCTTCATCCTGTTCCAGCGCAGTACTTCATCCTGTCCCAGCGTAGTTCAAATTTAAAACTTACCTGGCAGTCAAGTATAAATAAATGACACACACACAATTTTTTTTTTATAAAAATATTTTTACTAAAAAAATATAAAAACTATAAAAAAAATAAATATTAATATAAAAGTTCCTAATTTTCTTCATTATCTCTTGTTTAAGGGCACGCAGGTCCCTTCGTGCATGACGCACTATCTTGGCCACGGCCTTCCATTTCTGGTCCATGGCCTCAAGTTTGGCCATCCACTCTTTTTTTGGGAAACAACATCTGTGTAGAAATAAAAAGAAGAATATTAAGTACACATATATTGTGAAGCCGACACATGGATATGAGAGATTTTTGCATGAACAATATATGAATGCTTACCAACACTTCTCGCCATCTGTCCTGACGTGCCTGGTTCAGAACTTCCTCGTTCTCCCTCTGGAACTTTAAGAGCAAATAAAAATAAAAAGTTAAATTACACAAAAAATATTTGAAATATTTTTAAAAATAATATATTTTTAATATATTTAAAATAATACATTTTTTTTAAATTAAAATGTATAACAATATCCTACCTTCCACCTCAACCTGCTCCTCTGGACGCCCAGCCTGTTCAGGGGAACCCAGAATCAACTCTGCATAAAAATAAAATAAAAAAAAATATTTGAAATATATTTAAAAATAATATATTTTTAATATATTTAAAATAATACATTTTTTTAAATTAAATATATAACAATATCCTACCTTCCACCTCTACCTGCTCCTCCGGACGCCCAGCCTCTTCAGGGGAACCCAGAATCAACTCTGCATAAAAATAAAATAAAAAAATATTTGAAATATATTTAAAAATAATATATTTTTAATATATTTAAAATAATACATTTTTTTTAAATTAAATATATAACAATATCCTACCTTCCACCTCAACCTGCTCCTCTGGACGCCCAGCCTGTTCAGGGGAACCCAGAATCAACTCTGCATAAAAATAAAATTTTATTAAATATATAACAATATCCTACCTTCCACCTCAACCTGCTCCTCCGGACGCCCAGTCTGTTCAGGGGAACCCAGAATCAACTCTGCATAAAAATAAAAATTTAAATATAGTTAAAAATATTATACTTTTAATATATTTCAAATAATAATAATAATAATAATAAAATACAAATATTTTAATCTTTCCCCAAGTATAACATTACCTGAAAAGAATAATTTTCCAAAACTAAAATTTACAAACTGAAAAAATGTATACTTACGTTTTTTGGCGATACGACGCCTTAACTCATCCAGTACGTCCCTCTCACGGTTTTTTAAATCAGACCACCTTTTCCGCAACTGGTCCTTATATTGCTCGACACCAAACTTTCTTTGTATTCTCCGCTGCACCTTCTCTAAAATCCAATTTTTTCTAGCATTCTGGGATTTGTAATGAGGTCTCCTACAATCATAATCCCACCTCTCCAGGATATATACTAAAACCTCCATCTCCTCTCTTGTCATTGGTGTGGCACGGGTGGCTGGGCTGGCTCTTCGCTGTGACATCTCTTTCACCTGACAGGAAACAATAACAGGAAGTTGCTGGATTTGCAAAGTGTTGTGGGAAATCAGCAGTACAAGGTGCAAATCCGGAACGTGCGTTTGTTCGTTCGTTTGAATATTTGTCCGATAATTCGCCCGACCAACATTATTGAGGTAGGTGATGCTGCATATTTTTATATGTTTATAGTTTTATATGTTATATTTTATATTTGAATATGTATTTATGTAATATATATTTTAATGTTTTTCACAGATCATAGCCTATGATGCATTTAATAATCCTGACTTCATGCGCAAGTTTATTGAAGCATACAGGTCCCATCCCTGTCTGTGGAAGGTAAAGTCTGCGAATTATTCCAATCGTTACATGAAACTGAAGGCGTATACCGCTGTGGTGAAGCTCTGCAAGACCGTGAATCCTGCGTCCGACATAAAATATGTGAAGCAGAAGATACAAAACCTGCAGACCGTTTTCAAAAAGGAAATGAACAAAAAAAAAGTCTGCACAGCGGTCAGGTGCTGCAGCGGATGATGTACACGTACCTAAATTATGGTACTTTAATCTGTTAGCATTCACTGCAGATCAGGATGAAGGTCGGCCATCGGTGTGCAGCCTGGAAGAAGCGGACAAGGATGCTGGGGAAGGTACACACAGGGATGCTGGAAAGCCTTGATGAGACTCCTAAGATATTCAAGACACCAGACCAGGTAAGTTATTGAAAAATATTTTTATTATACAATTTATAAAAACACAGGCACAGCTACATATAGTACAGTATAAAACATATAGTACAGATTTTTATTGCAGTCCTACAAACACTGTGGTGTACAGACTATGTCATGCGATCCTGCCATTCTACTGCTCCAGTAGTGTTGAAGTACTCCAAGTACTTGCTTCGGTTTTCTTTAGCCAACACTGAAGCATTCTGAGGTACTGCAACCGGTAGATCCACTAGACCAGTGAATTGGTTACTGCTTTCACCCGGTGCTGCTGTAGCAGAATCTTGCTCCATTAGAGGACCAAATGGTGCACTGCAATTATTGCAGCGTAGAAAATTATGTAGCAAGCAGCAACCATAGACTACATTGTCAATTTTGTCCATGCGGAGATTGATAGCAGTATGGAATATTCAGAAGAGATTTGCTAGAATACCGAACGCATTCTCATCCACCCTCCTAGCACGAGATAACCGGTAATTAATGCAATGCAATGCAAATGCTTCATCTGCAACAAACACAAAGTTCAGTCCCTCCACAGTTTGGCTGTTTCTAGGAAGGTGCAGTTGCTTGTTCATCAGCTTCCTGTGAAATGGCGTACCATCCAGAACCCCTCCATCAGACATGCGCCTGTTTCTTCCTATGTCCACTAAAACAAATTCATAACGGGCATTAACTATTGCCATGAGCACGATGCTGAAAAACCCCTTATAATTATAATTATATGATCCACTGTCTGCCGGTGGGGTAATTCTTACATGCTTCCCATCAATTGCTCCTCCACAATTTGGAAAGTTCCATAAATCTTGAAATTCTGAAGCGATGGCCAGCCATTCCTCTGGTGTATCAGGAAACTGAAAGGAGAACATAGGAAGAGTTTTATATGCATAATAATATGTTCTGTTTATATGTTCTATTTTTTTTTATTGCAGACTTCCTCCTGCAGTGAACCTGCAGAGAGCTCACCTGCCGCCACAACATCCACTCCGATGAGTTCCAACCAAAAAAGGGGTCAAAAAAGAAAACATCAGGAGCTGGAAAAGAAGGAAGCTTTCAAGAAAGCCATGTCCATATTAAACGAAAAAGAGGATCACTTGGATGGCTTTGGCTTCTATATTGTATCAAAACTGCGGCAGATGAGCCCACAACAAGCAGGTGCTGTGGAGATTATCATGACAGATTTGGTGAACAAAGGGATGATAAACCAACTAAACCCACAATACCCTACCTATTCCTACCCCTATCCATACCCGCAGCCTCACCCTTCACCTGTACACACTCCACGCCACCAATATGAGCCTCATCACTACCCTTCCTCCAGTACACCAAATCAGTACAGTTTTGGCCATTAAAGCCTCCATTTCACTGATTTATAGTGGGAGTGTGTCACAAATGTTAATTGTTTTTTGTTGTTAATATTGCTAAAATAGTTATGTTTTGTTTTTTATGGTTATTTATTGTTATTTATACTTTTTTATGTATCTTTTGGTTATGAAGCAAATGTGTCATTTTGTTTTAATGATTGTATGGGGCCTCTACCTTCATGTACTCATCTTTCAAGCAGTCGATAATTGCTGCACGTCTCGGGGATGATATGACCCATTGCTTGCGGTGAGATCCCAGTGGGGAACTTCATGTCCTGCAGAGATCTTCCAGTGGCAAGGTATCTCAGAGTGGCGATCAACCTCTGCTCAGGTGTAATGGACTTCCTCATGAAGATATCTTGTTTATGCAGAAAAGGTCCAACTGCAGAAAGTAATTGCTGGAAACAGACATCCGACATACGAAGATAATTCTTGTAGTCATTTGGGAATGAGTGGCGCAGTTCCCGTAGCAGATTCTCATGTGAAATGCTGTCCCGGTCCAACAACCAATCCTTACACCACATTCGCAGCTTCTTTTCAACGTCCTCCTCTTCAGCACTAAGCAGACACATCAAAGCAAGAGCTGCTTTCTTCTTCCTTGAGAACACTTTGAAGGGCATATTGCACAGAGGGACAAAGGAACAGTGTGGTGAATGTCGTTCGTTTGACCCGATCGTTCGTACACACTATTCACTTCCTCTGGTGCACGTCACTTCCTGTATCGTTCAAACGATCGCATCTATCATGTGTACAATATCGTTGAACGATCGTGTCGTTATCTGCATGTACAGGATCGGTGCTATACGATCGTTCAAAGATATTGTGCAGGATCGTTGGTCGTTCGTTTACCAAAGATAATTATTGGAAGTGTGTACGTAGCTTTACTCTATAACACGCACAGTAATATGATACATTTGATACATTTTTCTCACAGTGGATAAAAGAGAAATGTAACTAATGTATCAAAATATTTCTGTGCTAGAAAGTGTGTTACAGAGTAAGAGATATCATGTCATTGTAGGATAACCTGTAAAAAAAAATTTTTGCGTCGAATCTCGTTTTTTTCTGGTTTACCCATATTCGAACAGCCTTTTTAGGGTCGAATATAAGGACAACCCGAATTTGAACACCAACACTAGTTACCAATAGTTCAACAAATTTATTCTGTGCACTGCACCCAGGTAAACCATAGGACTGATCAAAGTGAATAACGTTACCAATAATTCAACAAATTTATCGTGTGCACTGCGCCCAGGTAAACCATAGGACTGATCAATGTGAATAACATTACCAATAATTAGGGATGAGCAGGCGAGATTTGTAAGTTCGATCTTGCGGCGAATCGTGCCTTTCTCGCTTACCGAACATTAAAGCGAGAACGGCCTTGTGATTCGCCATGAGGTTGTGTTCTCGCCTAACATACAAGGGAAAAAGCAGGGGGCGGGAACGCCCACTATTTCCGTCAAGAATTGCGTCTGGGAGCCAATCATCCTTCCAGGATGCACAGCAAGGCCCAGCAGCCCAATCAGGAGAGATCAGAGCACAGGCATATATACAGGGAAAGAGGGAGAGGTTAGTCACTCCATCTTGTGTTCTGTGTGAAGGATAGAAGCAGAGAGAGACATGGATTGTGACAGGGACAGGTTAGGAGCCTTCTGCATATCTGTATATATAGAGATATTGCAGTTTTTGATGCTACCTGTTCCTATATACCAAAGAAGTCAGTTTGCTACAGAAAATCTTCTGTCCTACTTTTAAAAAAATACAGATTTTTCAGTCTGATACATCTTCCTATTTACCAAAAAAGCCAGTTTGCTACAGAAAAATTTCTGTCCTACTCCAAAAAAATACAGATATTTTAGTGTGTGATACCTCTTGCTATTTACCAAAAAAACCAGTTTGCTACAGAAAATCCTCTGTCCTATTCTCAAAAAATACAGATATTTCATTCTGATACCTCTTGCTATTTACCAAAAAAGCCAGTTTGCTACAGACAATCCTCTGTCCCACTCTCAAAAAATTTCAGATATTTAATTCTGATACCTCTTGCTATTTACCAAAAAAGCCAGTTTGCCACCGAAAAATTTCTGTCCTACTCTAAAAAAAATACAGATTTTTCAGTCTGATACCTCTTGCTATTTACCAAAGAAGCCAGTTTGCTACAGAAAAATTTCTGTCCTACTCTAAAAAAAATACAAATATTTCAGCTTGATACCTCTTGCTATTTAGCAAAAAAGCCAGTTTGCTAAAAAAAACTTTTTGTCCTCCTCTAAAAAAAATACAGTGTCATATCAGTGTGATAAAAAAATATCAGTGTGATACCTCTTGCTATTTACCAAAGAAGACGTTTGATAAAAAAAAATTCTTTCCTACTATATAAAAAATACAGATATTTCAGTGTTTGATACCTCTTGTTATTTACCAAAGAAGGCAATTAAGACAATTTTGTAAATAAAAATTCTGTCCTACTATACAAAAAATACAGAAATTTCAGTGTTTGATACCTCTTGCTATTTACCACAGAAGACCAATTGGTAAAAAAAAATTTGTGTCCTACAATATGAAAAATACAGATATTTCAGTTTTTGATACCTCTTGCTATTTACCAAAGAAGACAGTTTGGTAAAAATAAATTCTGTCCTACTATGTATTAAAAAGAGATATTTCAGTGTTCGATACCTCTTCCTTTTTACTAAAGAAGACTGGTAAAAAAAACAATTCTGTCATACATAATAAAAAAAAAAAAGCCAGTTTGCTACAGAAAATCCTCTGTCCTATTCTCAAAAAAATACAGATATTTCATTCTGATACCTCTTGCTATTTACCAAAAAAGCCAGTTTGCTACAGACAATCCTCTGTCCTACTCTCCAAAAATTTCAGATATTTAATTCTGATACCTCTTGCTATTTACCAAAAAAGCCAGTTTGCTACCGAAAAATTTCTGTCCTACTCAAAAAAAATACAGATATTTCAGCTTGATACCTCTTGCTATTTAGCAAAAAAGACAGTTTGCTAAAGAAAACTTTTTGACCTTCTCTAAAAAAATACAGTGTCATATAAGTGTGATAAAAAAATATCAGTGTGATACCTCTTGCTATTTACCAAAGAAGACCGTTTGATAACAAAAAAAAATTCTTTCCTACTTTATAAAAATACAGATATTTCAGTGTTTGATACCTCTTGTTATTTACTAAAGAAGACAATTAAGACAATTTGGTAAAAAAAAATTCTGTCCTACTATACAAAAAATACAGAAATTTCAGTGTTTGATACCTCTTGCTATTTACCAAAGAAGACCAATTGGTAAAAAAAATTCTGTCCTACTATATAAAAAATACAGATATTTCAGTGTTTGATATCTCTTGCTATTTACCAAAGAAGACAGTTTGGTAAAAAAAAATTCTGTCCTACTATATTAAAAATACAGATATTTCAGTGCTTGATACCTCTTGCTATTTACCAAAGAAGACCTTTTGGTAAAAAAAAATTCTGTCCTACTATATAAATAATAGATATTTCAGTGTTTGATACCTCTTGCAATTTACCAAAGAAGACTGTATGGTAAAAAAAAAAATTCTGTCCTACTATATAAAAAATAGATATTTCAGTGTCTGATACCTCTTGCTATTTACCAAAGAAGACAGTTTGGTACAGAAAATAAATTTACTGTCCTACTATTTAAAAAATACAGATATTTCAGTGTTTGATATCTCTTGCTATTTACCAAAAAAGACAGTTGGTAAAAAAAAAAAAAATTGTCCTACTATATTAAAAAATAGATATTTTAGTGTTTCATACCTCTTGCTATTTACCAAAGAAGACCTTTTGGTAAAAAAAAATTCTGTTCTACAATATGAACAATACAGATATTTCAGTGTTTGATACCTCTTGCTATTTACAAAAGAAGACCGTTTGGTAAAAGAAAAATTCTGTCCTACTATATAACAAATACAGATATTTCAGTGTTTGATACCTCTTGCTATTTATCAAAGATGACTGGTAAAAAAAAAAAATCTTTCCTACTATAAAAAATACAGATATCTCAGTGTTTGATACCTTTTGCTATTTACCAAAGAAGACTTTGGTAAAAAAAAATTCTGTCCTAGTATATAAAAAATACAGATATTTCAGTGCTTGAGATCTCTTGCTATTTACCAAAAAAGACCATTTGGTAAAAAAAAAAAAAAATTCTGTGGACTGGGTCTCAGGGCCCCAAGTGCAGCAGGTTGTTCTTCTGCAGCAGGCTGTTCTTCTGCAGCAGCGGCAGCAACCAGCACAGCCGTGACAGGAGCAAGGATTGGAGTTAGCGTGGCTAATGTGCCCGTACCTCCCGATGACTCTCCCTTGTTGTTTGACTAACAGCCTGAGGATCTGACAGTGCAAATTTCAGTAGCAGGAGGCAGACTTTGATACCCTTGGAGAGTGTGGTCAGCACTTTTAGGCTAGGGTTCTGGATCAGTGGCTGCATTTGCAGATGTTGGTTTAGAGGAAAATGAGGATGATGTTGACCGTGATGTCACCTGGGAACCACCGGTGCGTGTAAGGGATAGCAGCAGTTCCGAAACAGACGTAGAGGAAAGTCAGCAGCAAAAGACTGGGGATGGAAGGAGCCACCAATCTGCCTCATGTGAGTCCCAAAGAACACACAGACGAGTGGGCACAAGCAGGGGAACAGTCAGAGACAATGTGACTGTGGGGGAGGTGGAGCTGGAGCAGACGCAGGGCACCCAGCAGACGCAGGGGCAGGCAGAGAAAAAGAGCAGCAGAGTGGTTGCACGCACCTCTCCAGTGTGGTCCTTTTTCACGCTGAAAGATGATGACGAGTGCGCAGCAATCTGCATCCTGTGCCACAGGCAGATCCGCAGAGGACAGGCCTGATAACATTTGGGTACCACATCCCTGCTTTCCCACATGCGCAAGAACCACAAACCAAAGTGGGAGCAGTACTTGCGTTCTCTTGAAGGAGGTGCAACCATGTCATCCTCTCTTCTTCCACCTACATTGACTCATTCTCCACCTCCAACTGTCATTGCTATTACGTCTAAGGAGGTTGGTGCCAGCCAGACTTCTAGCAGGGATGAAGTATCAGCTTCTGCCCACAGGTTTTCGTGGCGTCAGACAATGTTTGTCGCTGCACGATGTGTACTCCAGTGACCCCTTCAGCTCCCCTAGTTCCCAGTCTCTTCAGCCCACGCTACCGGATTTCTGCACAAGGCATCAAGCTATGGGCCCAACCAACAAAAGAGTCATCAAACTAAATTTACGTCTAGCCAAACTGTTGGCCTTGCAGCTACTGCGGTACAGCATTGTGGCCGTGCAGCGCATGGGCTGCATAACATGTGCCCTGTATCACAGATCAGCAGTAGTGTTGTTGTTCGAATTCGGGTCGTCCTTATGTTCGACCCGAATATGGCTGTTCGATTCGGGTCGACCCGACCCGAATTTTGCTGCATTCGACAAACCCGAATTCGGATTTCCCAGAATGCACTGAAACAACTGGGCAGGGTGGGCAACTCCCCCATACCCTCCAATTACAGCACGGATGCCCACTCCATCTTTGTTGTGGCAGAAAGCCGATTGGCTGTCTGTCACTGCATGCCACACAGGCAGCCATTGGCCTATATAAGGCGAAGGCGTGCCTACATTTCCCACTCCTGACAGAGATTTTGCTGATAGCAACACAACCTCTCTGTGCTGCTTGGCTTGCTTTCTTTGTCAAGTGAAAAAAAGTGCTTTACTTTGTTAGACTGTGTCACACTCACACTATTAGTCAGATAGATTGTCCCTTGGCCGCCCCATAAAATGGCCGTGCCAGCAACAGAAAAAAGACTTCCTTATTTTATTTTTACTTGTACAGTGTTGTGCAGAGATGGGAGGGTCTTGACATGTCTTTTTAAATGTATTTATAGGCTGTAGAAGCTCTCCACCGACCCGAATAACAACCCAAATTTTTCCCCTATTGACTTTAATGGGTTTCGAATTCGGCATTCGACGACCCGAATAATTATGCATTATTCGGCCCAATAGCGGTCGAATCGAATAGCGACCTATTCGACCAACACTAATCAGCAGCACTGCTGACCTGGTACTTGTTGTCCTCCTGATAGTGTCTGATTAGCAGCAGCTGTTCCCACCTTGCTCTAGCTGCTCTGCTGGCTCTGGACTTAGGGGTGTTGCCAAGCCATTTCTGCTAGTTGATTGTCACCTGTCCTCCTAGTCCCCACCCAGCTAGCCTGTCAGTCTCCCTATATATGCTGGGCTCAGTCAGACACCTATTGCCTCAGCAATAGGTGTTACTACCTTAGGTTCCTGTGAGCATTCAGTTTCCAGTCCTGGTTTCCTGTTCCTGACCTTGGCTAGTCCTGACCATGCCTGTTTTCTGCCTGCCCTGACCCGGTCCTGTTTTCGGTTTTTGAATCTGCCTGTTGACTTCGTACTTCGCCTTCGGTTATCTCCAGCTGTCAGCTGCTATCTGCACAGTTGAATCTGAGGGCCGCAACCTGGGTGCCGTTAACAGCAAAGCCCAACACCCTTGGGGGGTGCTCTGGTGAACACCGGGCGGTTCCTTAGACTCTGCACCTCTGATATCACCTCAGCTAAACGTGCTGGTAGCACAGAGGGTCCACCTCCTGTTCAAGTGTCTTGTTCATGATACCCTGCTTTGTGCACGTACTGAACCTGGTGGTGCAGAAGTTCCTCCGCACGTACCCAGGACTGCAGGACTTACTGAGACAGGCCTATTTGCAGCCATGTACGCCGATCCCCTACTGCCGCCACGGCGCTTAGCAAGATCCAGCACCAACAGAGGCTGCCACCGCATAAACTCATTTGTGACACTGTGTCTAGATGGAACTCCACCCTGCACATGCTCCAGCGTCTGTGGGAGCAAAAGCTAGACATTTGCCATTACTTGGTCAGCGTGGTGCATGGAGGCAGCAAGGCCCTTGGTACAGCCACACAACTGAGCTATTTTACCAGTGACCAATGGCTGCAGATGGCGACGCTGTGCAAGGTAGTGGCCCCCTTTGAGCAGGCCACAAACGTTGTGAGTCAGGAGCAGTCAGGCTGGAACAATGTCATACCCACCATCTTTCTGCTTGATAATACACTGTGTGGCCTGATGGAAAGTGGCGATGGAAGAGGAGGGGAAAAAATGGAGAAGGAGGATGAGAGTGACATTACACTCCATAGCGCATAGCCAGCATCAGGAGGAGCAAAAAGGGACACTGGCCAGCATCAGGATTTACAAGAGGAGGAAGAAGAAATAGATGATTATGATGATGAGGGAGATCATGTTGGGGCTGCTGGACAGGACTTATCCAACCCGCATTTGTGCTGTTACACCCCAGGCATTGTGCGGGCTGTGGAACAACAGGAACTGCTGCAGCTTGAAGAGGAGGAGGTGAGTGATGAGGAGGAAGATGTTTTGGCGCCTACTGAGAACAGGAGGAGAAGCCCAGGGAACCACTCTTTCATATGTGTGTCCACATGTTGTGATGCCTACGGAGTGACCCCTGCATTTGCAGCATCAAAAACCATCAAAATTACTGGCTTGCCACCCTTCTGGATCACCGCTACAAAGACAAAATGTCACAGTTTCTACCCAACCTGATGCAGGAGAAAGAAAAGGTGACCCGCATGAGCAGAATACCATGCGACCGGCTGTGTGAGGAGTTCCGCGCACCACATTCCACACAGGGAGCTCAGCCACCGCATGCTCCTGTAGAGGCGGCAGCAGCAGTAGTGGCAGCAGGCCGCACACATCCAAAAGTCTAGGCCAAGGCAGGGGGGAATTTCTGGATGCCTGTCCAAACCTGATGCGGCCACCTCAAACAAGTGAAGTGCAGGGGCATAACCATCGAGAACGGATGAAGCTCATGGTTCACGATTACGTTGGCTCTTTTCTGGCAGGTTATGGTGGTGGTTCTGTTGACGACAGCAGTTATGAGGAGGATGCCTGTCCTGACAGTAGAAATTTTTGGGTCAACAGGCTTCAAATCTGCCCGCAGTTGGCCCAGTATGGCATCAAGCTTTGTTCATGCCTGGCATCCAGTGTTCTGTCCAAAAGAACCTTCAGTGCTGCTGGCGAAGTGGTCACAGACAACCGATCACAACTGTCGCCGAAAATTGTCAATCGCCTCACCTTTTTGAAAATGATTGAAAGGTGGGTTACTAACAACTAGCATATCCCCACTGCAGATGTCACTGGTTGATTGACACAAGTACTCACTGGCCAACCAAGATGCCTCTGTGAACCAACACTGCTCCCGTGCTGAGTCTGTGGCTGCCCATCACCAACACCCTGTCAGCTGAGCCTGCCTCGGTTGAATTTTTCTGCTAGTTATTGCAACGTCCAGGGGTGGCATTCATTGCCAATGTCATGCTTGTCATTGTGCCAGCTAGCAATATACATTACACTTCTGCTGCTTCCGGGAGGCCGACAAACTGCAGATGAAAAATCCCAGTACTGCCACACTGATAGATACCATTGCCTTTGCTTAATTCAGCTAAGCATTGTAAGATTAAGGGTTGGTATTCATGTCATCCACTGCATGATGCAAACTAGCAATATTGTCCACCTTCCTACCGCTTCCGGCACCACAGATGACAGCAACAGTGCTGGCGCACAACGAATCTTGGTCTGGCCCTTCACAAATTTCAGATATTTGCATTACACACTTCTGGGTGGCATTAAAGATGCACTAAACACAGCTGTAGAGCTGTAGATGTCAGTTGCAAATGGGGTCCTCGCTCCACTGCCTCCTCCTCCTGCTGCTGCTGTTGCCGCCTGTCAGTACTCCATTCACCAAAATTGTACACTTCTGGGTGGCATTGATGATGCACTACACCCAGCTCTTGATGCCAGTTACCAATACGGTCACTGCTCCATCTCTGGGCCCACTGCCTCATCCTCCTGCTGCTGCATGCCGCCTGTCAGTAATCTATTCAATAAAACTGTACACTCCTTAGTGGCATTGACAATGCAATACAACTAGCTCCAGATGCCAGTTACCAATGCGGTTTAAGCTCCGTCTCAGGGCCCACCGCCTCTTCCTGCTGCCGCCTGTCAGTGCTCTATTCCCTAAAACTTCACACTTCTGGGTGGCATTGATGATGCACTACACCCAGCTCTAGATGCCAGTTACCAATGCGGTCAACGGTCCGTCTCAGAGACCACCGCCTCCTCCTTCTGCTGTTGCTGCTGCCGCCTGTCAGTACTCTATTCACTAAAATTGTATTACACACTCCTGGGTGGGTGGCATTGTCAATGTACTAAACCCAGCTCTAGATGCCAGTTATCAATGCGGTCCCGCTCCATCTCAGGGCCCACGGCCTAATCCTCCTGCTTTTGCACCTGCCTGTCAGTAATCCATTCACTAAAATTGTACGCTTGTAGGTGGCATTGACAATGCACTACACCAAGCTCTAGATCCCAGTTACCATTGCGGTCCACTCTCCATCTCATTGCCTCCTCCTGCTGCCGCCTGTCAGTGCTCCATTCACTAAAATTGCACACTTCCACGAGGCAATGTCAGTTGCCAATGTGGTCCACGCTCCGTTTTAGGGCCCACCACCCCCTCCTCCTGCTGATGCTGCTGCCGCCTGTCGGTACTCCATTCACTATAATTGTATTACACACTTCTGGGTGGGTGGCATTGTCAAAGCACTACACCCAGCTCTAGACGCCAGTTACCAATAAAGTCCCTGCTTTGTCTCAGAGCCCACCTCCTGCTGTTGCTGCCGTCTGTCAGTACTCAATTCACTGAAATTGTACACTTCTGGGTGGCATTGACGATGCACTAAACCCAGCTCTAGAAGTCAGTTACCAATGCAGTCCCCACTCCGTCTCAGGGCCCACCGCCTCCTCCTGCTGCTGCTGCTACCTGTCAGTGCTCCATTCACTAAAATTGTGCACTTCTGGGTGGCATTGATGATGCACTACACCCAGCTCTAGATGCCAGTTACCAATGCGTTCCCTGTTCCTCCTCAAGGCCCACCGCCTCCTCCTCCGGCTGTTGCTGCTGCTGCCTGTCAGTACTCCATTTACTAAAATTGTACACTTCTAGGTGGCATTGATGATGCACTACACCCAGCTCTAGATGCCAGTTACCAATGCGATCCTTGCTCTTTCTCAGGGCCCACCGCCTCTTCCTCTTCCTGCTATTGCTGCTGCTGCCTGTAAGTACGCCATTCACTAAAATTGTACACTTCTGGGCGGCATTGACGATGCATTACACCCAGCTCTAGATTCCAGTTACCAATGGGGTCCCCGCTCCGTCTCAGGGCCCTCCGCCTCCTCCTGCTGCTGCTGCTACCTGTCACTACTCCATTCACTAAAATTGTATACTTCTGGGTGGCATGAATAATGCACTGCACCAAGCTCTAGATGCCAGTTATCAATGCATTCCACACTCAGTCTCAATTCCGCCCACCTCCTGCTGCTGCTGCCACCTGTCAGTAATCCATTTACTAAAATTGTACACTTCTGGGTGGCATTGATGATGCACTACACCCAGCTCTAGATGCCAGTTACCAATACGGTTCACGCTCCGTCCCAGGTCCCACCACCTCCTCCTCCTGCTGTTTCTGCTGCCACCTGTCAGTAGTCCATTCACTAAAGTTGTACACGCCTGGGTGGCATTGATGATGCACTACACCCAGCTCTAGATGCCAGTTACCAATACGTTCCCTGCTCCATCTCAAGGCCCACCGCCTCATCCTACTGCTGTTGCTGCCACCTGTCAGTACTCAGTTCACTAAAATTGTACACCTCTGGGTGGGATTGACGATGCACTATACCCAGCTCTAGATGCCAGTTACCAATGGGGTCCCCGCTCCTTCTCAGGGCCCTCCGCCTCTTCCTCCTCCTGCTATTGCTGCTGCCACCTGTCAGTACTCCATTCACTAAAATTGTACACTTCTGGGTGGCATTGATGATGCACTACACCCAGCTCTAGATGCCAGTTACCAATGCAGTTCACTCTCCGTCTCAGGGGCCACCGCCTTCTCCTGCTGCTGCTGCCACCTGTCAGTACTCCATTCACTAAAGTTGTACACTTCTGGGTGGCATTGATGATGCACTACACCCAGCTCTAGATGCCAGTTACCAATAAGTTCCCCGCTCCATTTCAGGGCCCACCTCCTCATCCTACTGCTGTTGCTGCCGCCTGTCAGTACTCAATTCACTAAAATTGTACACTTCTGGGTGGCATTGACGATGTACTATACCCAGCTCTAGATGCCAGTTACCAATAAGTTCCCCGCTCCATCTCAGGGCCCACCGCCTCCTCCTGCTGCTGCTGCTACCTGACAGTACTCCATTCACTAAAATTGTACACTTCTGGTTGGCATTGATGATGCATAACACCCAGCTCTAGAAATCAGTTACCAATGCGATCCTTGCTTCTTCTCGGGGCCCACCGCCTCTTCCTCCTCCTGCCATTGCTGCTGCCGCCTGTAAGTACGGCATTCACTAAAATTGTACACTTCTGGGTGGCATTGATGATGCACTACACCAAGCATTAAATGCCAGTTACCAATGCGGTCCACACTCAGTCACAGGTCCCACCGCCTCCTCCTGCTGCCGCTGCCACCTGTCAGTGCTCTATTCACTAAAATTGTACACTTCTGGATGGCATTGAAGATGCACTACACCCAGCCCTAGATGCCAGTTACTAATGTGTTCCCCGCTCCTTTTCAGGGCCCACCACCTCCTTCTCCTGCTGTTGTTGCTGCCGCCTGTCAGTACTCCGTTCACTTAAATTGTATACTTCTTGGTGGCATTGATGATGCACTACACCCAGCTCTAGATGCCTGTTACCCATGCGGTCCACACTCCATCTCTGGGCCCACCACCTCCTGCTGTTGCTGCCGCCTGTCAGTGCTCCATTCACTAATTTTATACACTTCTGGGTGGCAATAATGATGCACTACATCCAGCTCTAGATGCCAGTTACCAATGCGGTCTCCGCTCCGTCTTAGAGCCCACCGCCTCCTTCTCCTGCTGTTGCTGCTGCTGCCGCCTGTCTGTACTCCATTAACTAAAATTGTACACGTCTGGGTGGCATTGACGATGCACTACATCTAGCTCTAGATGCCAATTACCAATGCGGTCCACACTCCGTTTCAGGACCCACGCCTCCTCCTGCTGAGCCACCTGTCAGTACTCCATTCACTAATTTTATACACTTCTGGGTGGCATTAATGATGCACTACACCCAGCTCTAGATGCCAGTTACCAATGCGGTCTCCGCTCTGTCCTAGGGTCCACCACCTCCTGCTGCTGCTGCCACCTGTCAGTGCTCCATTCACTAATTTTATACACTTCTGGGTGGCATTAATGATGCACTACATCCAGCTCTAGATGCCAGTTAGCAATGCGGTCTCCCCTCTGTCCTAGGGCCCACCGCCTCCTCCTCCTGCTGTTGCTGCTGCCGCCTCTCAGTACTCCATTAACTAAAATTGTACAGGTCTGGGTGGCATTGACGATGCACTACATCCAGCTCTAGATGCCAGTTAGCAATGCGGTCTCCCCTCTGTCCTAGGGCCCACCGCCTCCTCCTCCTGCTGTTGCTGCTGCCGCCTCTCAGTACTCCATTAACTAAAATTGTACAGGTCTGGGTGGCATTGACGATGCACTACATCCAGCTCTAGATGCCAATTACCAATGCGGTCCACGCTCCGTTTCAGGACCCACCGCCTCCTCCTGCTGAGCCACCTGTCAGTACTCTATTCACATAAATTGTATTACACACTTCTGGGTGGTATTGATGATGCACTACACCCAGCATTTCATGACACTTACCAATGCGGACCCTGGCGATAGCTGACCAGAGGCCACACACTGCTACTGCTCTTGCTGACCCACGCTCCGTGCCTGGTCCTCCATCCTTTTGCCTAATGTCACCGCGCTACTTCCCCACAACTTTATGGGTGGCTTTCCTAACACATGTCATCCATGTCATGATGCCAGCTGGAATTATTATTAATAATAAACAGGATTTTTAAAGCGTACCCAAATTATGTAGCTATATAAATTAAATAGGAGTGCGTACATTAAATAGCAATGCATTCTGCTGTTTTGACAGCAGAGACTGTTGCTAGTGGGTTGAGTTCACCCTTTCTCAATGTCCTAATGTTTATGCTGCATTCTGGATGCTGTCCATCACGCACAAATCCTGTTTGCCTGCCATTTTCTGGAAAACCACAAGGTCTTTTGGAAATTTTGTAATTTGTCCCTTGGTGCCACTGTTCTCCTACACATACTCAGCAATTTTAGTGGTTCTACAATGCTTTGCTATTAATGTTTAAATTCAGCCCTTTGACTTTCAAGGGATTCGCGAAAATGGTTCGCCTAAATTTCACGGACCCATCGGAAGTTCGAGGAAATTTCCGTGAGACTGTCAGAGGCCTTCTTGCTCATCTCTACCAATAATTTTACAAATTTATTGGGTGCAGTGCTCCCATGTGCACCATAGGCCTGATGAATGTGAATAACGTTACCAATAATTCAACAAATTTATCGCGTGCACTGTGCCCAGGTGCACCACAGGACTGATCAATGTGAATAACATAACCAATAATTCAACAAATTTGTGTGTGCAATGTGCCCAGGTACACCAAAGGACTGAACAATGTGAATAACGTTACCAATAATTAAACAAATTGAAGTTATCGTGTGCAATGCGCCAAGGTACACCAAAGGACTGATCAATGTGAATAACGTTACCAATAATTCAACAAATGTATTGTGTGCACTGCGCCCAGGTCAACTACAGGACTGATCAATGTGAATAACGTTACCAATAATTCCACAAATTTATTGTGTGCACTGTGCCCAGGTAAACTACATGACTGAATATTGTAAATAACGTTATCAATAATTCCACAAATTTATTGTGTGCACTGCACCCAGGTGCACCACAGGACTGATCAATGTGAATAACATTACCAATAATTCAACAATTAATTGTCTGCACTGCGCCCAGGTCAACCACAGGACTGATCAATGTGAATAACGTTACCAATAATTCAACAAATTAATTGTGTGCACTGCGCCCAGGTCAACCACAGGACTGATCAATGTGAATAATGTTACCAATAATTCAACAAATTTATCGCGTGCACTGTGCTCAGGTACACTACATGACTGATTAATGTGAATAAGGTTACCAATAATTCCACAAATTTATTGTGTGCACTGTGCCCAGGTGCACCAAAGGACTGATCAATGTGAATAACCCTACCAATAATTCAACAAATTTATCATGTGCACTGTGCCCAGGTGCACCACAGGACGGATCAATGTGAATAACGTTACCAATAATTAAACAAAATTGAAGTTATCGTGTGCACTGCGCCCAGATACACCACATGTCTGATCAATGTGAATAACATTACCTATAATTCAACAAATTTTTGTGTGAAATGTGCCTAGGTACACCACAGGACTGATTAATGTGAATAACCTTACCAATAATTCCACAAATTTATCGTGTGCAATGCGCCTAGGTATACCACAGGACTAATCAATGTGAATAACGTTACCAATAATTCAACAAATTTGTCGTGTGCACTGCGCCCAGGTACTTCACAGGACTGATCAATGTGAATAACGTTACCAATAATTTAACTAGTTGAAGTTATTGTGTGCACTGCGCCCAGGTCAACCAGAGGAGTGATCGATGTGAATAACCTTACTGATAATTCAACAAATTTATCTTGTGCACTGTGCCCAGGTACATTACATGACTCATCAATTTGAATAACGTTACCAACAATTTAACTAATTGAAGTTATTGTGTGCACTGTGCCCAGGTCAACCAGAGATGTGATCGATGTGAATAACCTTACCGATAATTCAACAAATTTATCTTGTGCACTGTGCCCAGGTACACCACAGGACTGATTAATGTGAATAAAGTTATCAATAATTCAACAAATTTATTTTGTGCACTGCGCCCAGGTGCATCACAGAACTGATCAATGTGAATAACGTTACCAATAGTTAAACAAATTAAAGTTACCGTGTGCACTCTGCCCAGATACACTACAGGACTGATTAATGTGAATAACCTTACCAATAATTCCACAAATTTATCGTGTGCACTGTGTCCAGGTACACCACAGGACTGATCAAATTTAATAACGTTACCAATATTTCAACAAATTTATTGTGTGCACTGCGCCCAGGTAAACCACAGGAGTGATCAATGTGAATAACGTTACTAATAATTCAACACATTTACCGTGTGTACTGCTCAATGTGAATATCGTTACTGATGCCTTTCAGCCAGGAGTTGAGGTGACTGAAATTACCTGTTGGAGAAGAGCTTAGAAATCATGTTTTATAATGTCCCATTTGTAAGCAATTATTGACCTGATTGCCGCCATTTAGTTAATAACAGCCGCCATCTTGTTCTTATGATAGTTGAAAGCCTCCGTAAGGGTTTAGGTAGCCGCAAGGGCAACGGTTTATGTAGCCGAAAGGAAATCCCAGGCTTAGGTAGCAAAGGAGGGATAGGTAGTAGAATTGTGAGTGCTCACTGTATTTTTTAACAGTTTATAGACCTTCCAGACTGTAATCTTGCAGAGAATTGATCTAAAACATTTGGGGTTCTTCTTTTTGTGTATAATGTTTCTGTGATTTTTTGTGCTTGGCTTCTTTGCTTTTGGTGTGTGTAAACACTTACACTCAGGAAAGCCATGGGTAATTTCCAAGGTAAGGGGAAGAACCCTGGCACACCTACACTCAGGAAAGCCATGGGCAATTTCCAAGGTAAGGGGAAGGACCCTGGTTCACCTGAACTCACAAAGGATACTAACAAACTTGGGATGTTCCTAGATCTGCTGCAAAGAAAATTCCAGAGGAGCCAAAACCCCTAATGGGGGAGACATCTAAAACATTTGTCATGAGAGTAGCTGGTGCTTTTTACACAGACCCATGGGTGGATAATATTACAGGCTGGACAGAGGGAATGAAAGGTAATGCCTAGGGGATAGGGATGCCTTCCCTTACTATGGGGGTAATTCACAATGGGATATGAAATATGTCAGAACCTGATATAGTCCATGAGTCATCCCCCTTCGTTGTTAGCTCAGCACAAGCAGCAGAGCTCATTGCCCTTACAAGAGCGTGTCTCCTATTTACAGGACAGAATGTAAATATTTACACTGATTCCCCCTATGCTTTTGGGGTTGTCCATGATTTTGGAGCTAGCTATTCCCGCAGAGGTTTTGTTACAACAAATGGCAAGCCTTTTGCCCATGCCCAGCTGAATGCTTCACTTTTGGAGGCCATACAGGCCCCAAGTTCTGTGGCAGTTATCAAGTGCAAGGGTAATGCACGATTCTATGCTCCAGAATCTGAGTGTAACAATTTTGCTGATCAAGAGGCAAAACGTGCTGCTGCTGCCCTGACTCACCTCTCATAATCCTTCACTTTGCTAACTGTTATAGTTCCCTACTTCTTACATGACACAACAGTTTTGTCTGAATTACAATCTCATGCCACGGCTGCTGATATCGCCTATTGGCAGGAATCTGGACTGTCCTTAACTGATCAATTGTAGAAAAGGGAAAGGGTTAATCAAGCTCAGGAGAAATCCGGGATGGCTGGGATAGTTATTGGAATACCCAAAGACTTCGGACTTCTTTTTATTACACAAGCTCACGGGGTGGGGCACAAGGGAGTGAAAGCAACATATGAGGAAATCAACGGTGAAAGGTCAATTGTTTCGATGCTTGATTTGTGCTAGGAAAAAAATGTACAAGGAAAACAGTAATCTTGGTGATGTATCTTCTACCTTTCCTCTTCCTTCACAGAAACCAACACACCTGTTGAAGCCAGGAGACCATGTCTTAGGCTACTTACACATGTGCAATAATTGGAAACAAACTAGTAACGACCGAACATTTAATAATCGTTAACAAAAAAAGTGCACAACGACAGGCCAATGACGACGATGAAAGGGAAAGTCGCTGGAAAATGAACAGCCGCTCTGGGGGATCCATTTGGATGACGAACATTCACTATCTATTGTGTGTACAGTCGTTCAGTGATCATTAATTGTTCTGCGGTACACTTTTTCGGTACACGTCACTTCCCGCATCGTTCAAACAATCGTATCTAGTGCGTGTATATTATTGGTTGATGATATTTGAAAGATCATATCGTTACAGCATGTACATAATCGTGCACTATACGAATGTTCAAAATAGTTGTGATCCACATGTTGCATTATTATCAAAAACTGAATATGTCGCCCTGGCTGTATCCCTTGCAATGTGTCGCCTTGCATTCAATGTAGCTAAAGGTCTTAATGCCACATCCATAGCCTTTACATCATTACTAGAGGATCACAAAGGCACATGCAAACCTGTCTTACATAATTATATGGCTATTGATAACCTAATATTAAAGCATAATATAGGGTGTGAACGATTTGAGGACATTTGTTGTTTTATTCTGAGTAACCATACTAGTGCTGTTAATACAGCCACACATACACAGAACCTCAATGATATTGTTAGCGGAATTCGTCAGGATCAGGGACTATAGGCATGGCTATGGAGCTGGCTCCCTAACTGGGGCAATATTACATATCAAATTATAATGTTTTCACTTCTTTTTGTGGTAATTGCTATTGCCTTGTGTTGCTTTATTCAGTGTATCCCATCATTTTTCTCCCTGTTTAGAAGGTAAATAGTTGTCACGTTGTGACAAAAGGGGGGAAATGTAAGCAATTAATGACCGTGCCATTTTGTTAATACCCACTGCCATGTTGTTGATATGATAGTTGCAAGCATTCCTAATTTTTAGACGAGGATAGATTTTCTGCTAAGAATTGCAAATTCTTGTAGATCTCTTATCTACACACATGGCCTTGGAGAGTTCTAAGTGAGATTTTGTTGCTAAAGAGTAGCTGGGGCCAATACAGGAAGTTAGTTAGGGAAGCTGGCAGGTGGTCTGGGATATTGGGCAATTCATGTGTAATAATGTATATAAACTGGAGCTTTTCAATAATAACTTGTAATAGTTAACCAGATTTGGCGCTAACAGAGATCTCTCTGCAAGATAGAAGTTGTTGCAGCACCTAACAGTTAGGTTCTTAAAAAAGTAATATTACATAGCTACATAGTTACATAGTAGGAAAGGTTGAAAAAAGACATAAGTCCATCAAGTTCAACCACTAGGGAAATAAACATATCCTGGATATAAAGACATAGTTGGTCCAGAGGAAGGCAAAAAAAACCCTGGTACACTATGCTTCAACAGGGGAAAAAATTCCTTCCTGATTCCGTGAGGCAATAGGATATTCCTTGGATCAACAGTCTCTATTATCTTTACTTTAAAGCCTTAATACCCAGTTATATTCTGTGCTTCTAGAAAAGCATCCAGCTTTTTCCTAAAGCAATCTATAGTAGTTGCTGAAACTACTTCCTGAGGGAGCCGATTCCACATTTTCACAGACCTTAGAGTGAAGAATCCCTTCCTTATCCGGAGTTTAAGCTTCTTTTCCTCCACACACAAAGAGTGCCCTCTTGTTCTTTGTAATGATCTCAAAGTGAATAATTGGGAAGACAGTTCTCTATATGGACCGTTTATATATTTATACAGGGTGATCATATCCCCTCTTATACGTCTCTTCTCAAGGGAGAATAGATTCAGTTCAGCTAATCTCTCCTCATAGCTGAGCTCCTCCATTCCTTTTATTAATTTAGTTGCCCTTCTCTGCACTCTCTCCAATTCCACAATGTTTTTGTGAACTGGTTCCCAAAACTGGACTGCATATTCCAGATGTGATCTGACCAATGCTTTGTACAGGGGCAGGATTATGCCTCGATCTCTGCAGTCTATTCCTCTTTCAATACAAGAAAGTAATTTGCTGGCTTTAGATATTGCAGCTTGGCATGCCATTATTAAGTCTATGATCTACCAGAACCCCCAGATCCTTTTCCATTTCTGACTCCCCCCAACTGTATTCCCCCTAGACAGTATGAAGCATTCATATTGTTAGCCCTCAAGTGCATAACTTTAGATTTATCTATATTAAATGTCATTTGCCACTTGGCTGCCCAATCAAACAGTACATTCAGGTCTGCTTGTAGATTATAGACATCCTGTATGGACTTAATTCTATTACATAGTTTGGTGTCATCTGCAAAAACAGAAATTGTACTTTTAATCTCAAACTGTATTGCATTTACAAAGATGTTAAACAGTAAAGGTCCCAACACTGAACCCTGGGGTAAACCACTAATACCCTTAGACCATTCAGAGTAGGAATCATTAATCCCTACTCTCTGGATGCGGTCTTTAACCCAGTTCTCTATCCATTTACAGATTGACTTTTCTAAACCTATTTACCCTAACCTGCATATTAACTGTCTGTGGGGTACTGTGTCAAATGCTTTACAAAGTCCAAGTACACCCCTATCAACTGTATATATATCTGTTTACTTACTTCCTCATAAAAAGAGAGTAAATTTGTTTGACAACTCCGGTCTTTCTTAAAGCCATGCTGACTATCACTATTATTTTCTAGCAGAAATTCCTCTATGTGGTTCTTTATCAAACTCTCTAGGACCTTTCCAACTATGCACGTTAAAATAGCCGGTCTGTAGTTACCTGGTAATGACTTTGCCCCCTTGTTGAAGATAGGAACCACATTGGCCTTACGCCAATCCATCGGTAATAATGGCTTTGAAAGAACCGAGCTCAGCTCTTTGAGGACACGTGGATGTAATCCATCGAGTCCTGGTGCTTTGTCAACCTTAATGTTGCCCAACTGTTTCTCAATCATATCAATTTTGAGCCATTGTGACTCCTTTAAGGCAGTGCCATTTTCCTTCATGTACACAGAGTTAAAAAAAAGTGTTTCGTGAACCTGCCTTTTCTTTATCCCCAGTTAACAACTCAGACCTGATCTTTTTGCTATTAATATATTTTTTAAAAAATTGAGGGTTTGCCCTACTTTTCTTTGCAATCTGTTTTTCATTTTGAAGTCTTGCACATTTTATGTCTTTTTTACATCTTTTGTTATATTCTTTATAGTTTTCAAACGATGAAGGTGATCCTTCATTTTTATATTTTTGGAATCCTCTTTTCTTGTTCCTTATGGCTTTTTTAACATCAGCTGTGAGCCACATAGGTTTTAATTTTAACCTCTGAAATGTATTACCCATTGGAATATATTTTTTCAGTGTGCTTGTGTAGAATAGACTTGAAACATTCCCATTTATGATCTGTGCTCTTTAGGGACAATATTGTCTCCCAGTCCAAGTCTCAGAGAGCCGCCCTTAAATTTGCTGTCTTAAAATTAAATGTTTTTATCTTTCCTGTTTTTGCTTCCTGTTTACAGCTTACATTAAATGAAATCATATTATGGTCACTGCTACCCAGATTTTCTTTTATATGCACATTTGTTATAAGCTCTGCATTGTTAAAAAGAACTAGGTCCAGCAGAGTATCATTTCTAGTTCTGGCTTCTATAAACTGTACCACAAAATTATCTTGTATTAAATTCACAAATTTCTTCCCTTTTGCTGTTCCTGTAGTGCCATTACTCCAATCAATGTCAGGGTAGTTGAAATCTCCCATGATTAAAACATTTCCACGTTTTGCTGCTTTTTCTATCTGTGTTGTAGGTTGATTCTCTACTTCTTCCTTAGCACTAGGGGGGGGGGTTCTATAGCAGACTCCAATAATTATTTGTGTATTTAGGTGAATGTTAATTGTTCATAATAATTTTAGAAAGGGGAAGGTTGCAATCCCATGTATTTCCCAAAGATTCTGGTTGTTAACATGTCTTGCAGCAGCCATCATCAGGGGCTTACTATTACTATTGGATTTTGTACATTTTACAGAGAAGTACAAAACGTTCTCTATGTTCGTCACTCACCATACCAAGATTTTCTGGGAAGAATTCTTCCCAGTTTCTGAATCAAGCAGATTCTGAACTCCTTCCTTGTATGCAGGAGACTTATGGTTGCCCAGGAGAGAGATTGTTTGAAAACATAATTCTACAAAACAGACACAGAACAGACAGATCTGTGGCCCTATAAATATCCCTTCCTTCATTTTTGCAGTGCTTATGTTTGGAAATTTCTAAACAAGGTACTGAAAACCCATGGAGTTTGATTTGCCCATGGCTTTTACAGGGTTCTTCATCAAGCCTAAATTGATATGGAGAGGTGGCAAAAATATTTTATGCGGATCAACCAGAGGCAGAAACGTGACAACACTTGTTCCAGGCCTTTAGGTATCTCTTGGTAGCCAATCACGCTTGACATAATGGTCTCCCATAGATCGGCTGTCCTACAGGCATAGGAAACAGCAATATTTTGTGAATCCTCCTTGCATTCCAATCAGCAAGCCAATGACCTTTAGATCCCCACAGATGTTCCACTGGTGTGTTTTACACTGGATTGCTTCAAGTAGTAACTTCATGTTGTCATAGGACTCCTTTAGGTTAACGGAATGGGCAATCGGTAAACTTGGTTTGGAATTACCATTATGCAATAAGACTGCATTCAAGCTTCTTTTAGAGGAACCAATGAACATGCGCCATTCAGATGGAACATGCTCTTGTGACAAATTGTTAAAGAGTGCATTTCTATTATGACAGTAGCATAGTGAGTCATCACTAGTGAAGAACATTGTCAAGTTATGATTTAGTTTTCTGTAGTGAGTTACAGTTACACCCTTTACAAGCAAGTGATTCTGTTTAAGCCTTGAAGCAAGAAGTTCTGCTTTGTCTTTGGAGAGATTTAGATCACAAACAAGATCCTTCAGCTGTGCTTGTGTAAAGGTCTCTGGTTCTCAATCTTCTTCGGCCAAGTAGTCAGGATCAGATGATTCAGGGTTGTAACTGGCAGCAACTCCAGCGCATTCCTCGTCACCTTCTACAGAAGCAAATCCATCATGTGGCAGTACCGGAACTGGCAATGAATAATCATGGGGAACAGGCCTAATTGTAGAATCGAGGCTGGTATAAACAATTTTGTGATTAGTTTTACCTGAGAATCCACTTTTGTTGACGCAGCAAAATTAGCAGTCGATTGGATGGTTCTCTCCACACGGGATTGCAAATGATATTGCTGCTTTACGCCAATTTAGCCAGTCACGCAGTCCGTTGGAACAACTGGTACAGATGACATGTGGAGCCTAAGATTTATCCTGGTCACCAAGTGGACAGCCCAAATATAATTTGTATATCTTTTTAAGTTCTGTGGTAATTTGGCGACATTATGCTTTCGTCGTGAATGAACCACACACGTACCAGAAACTGTGAATCATTAAGGCAATTTCTAGGCATAATAACAAATGAAATCAATCGCAGTTAGTGCAGTCTTTGTTAAATGTTAAGGCTGTTTATATAGAATTTCACACAATATTTAAATAGCTGCATCACAAAAACTAGACGTGCTAGATTTGAAATCTGCATCAAAAATACTACAAAGCCCACATAAAATTATATCTGATGAAAATGACATGTTGACCTGTGATATTAGAAAGACATCTTAAGTTCCATACACATCTTCTTAATCTTGAGCAACAATCTGGTGTGTAGCATTGTTCTCTGACCAATAACGCCCATCAGCTGTCATTGCTGTTGCTGTCTCCCTCTAGCAGGTCACTCCAGCTCCTTCTCCCCCTCCTCCCCCTATCCAAAAAAAAAAATCAAGCTGCTCTTCTGAATAGTCAAGCAGCCTGTTTATACAGCACTTAGCCACCTGTTCCGATCGCTAAAGAGAGGCCCGCAGCAGGGAACCAAGCGCAGGGGCTACATCACAGGGTGCTCGGGCTGCCCAAGAAAAGGGGGAAAGGGTTAAAGAATGAGGGAAAAAGGAAAGGAGGGGTTAGCTAAAGGGTCGGGTTGAAAGTTAAAGTGGGTTGAAATAAGAAGGGATATAAGGAGTAGGGAACGGAAGTTAGGGACAGATTTTTGCGGAAGAAAATTTCCCACCCACCTGCTCTGTTAATAGGAGTAGATGTATTAAAAAGGGGCGGTTGAGGTCTGGTGAAAGGTAAGAGTCCTGGGTTAATTTATGGAGGGGGCATCCAAGTTGGTGGGGTGCCCCTTTGAGTTGTGGACAGTGTAGGCCCCTGAGGCGTTGCTGGGTGGCTAAGGGGCCAGTGTGGAATTGATGGTATTGGACGAGATTTGTATATTCAATGGTGATGTGGACTTTACCTTCCAAGACCTGCAGCCTAATTGATTGGGTTGAACTTGTTGGTTGTGTTAGTATAAGGGAACATGGTTGTATGATTGTTAAGAGATTGGGGGGTTAATCATTGAGGATTTGATTTTGTTAAAGGGAGTGTTAATTTTGTATGTTATTTGGATGTTATTTATGTGGTAATTTATTTCAAGTTGTATATTTACATATACAGAGTTTAATATTTATGGAAATTGTTTCAACTAGTTATTTTTTGTGTTAAATAAACGGCTGTTTGCCAGCCTTTTTACGTGCATCAAGTTGTCAGTGTGTCATTGGGGAGGTTTTATGGGAAGGGGGCTGGCAAGTGGGTAGGGGTTGAGGGGAAGATTGGGCAAAAGCTACCCTAGTCATGACCATTTTAGCTAAAAGTGTGTTCATAGCAACAGACCACCACAAAGGAAATTGTGGAAATTTAGGCACTGGCAGTGTGAATAACACTGATGATGTACCAGGGGCAGAATCGGCCAGCAACCAGGTTTAGTTAACTGTTCGGCATTAGTTTGGATGGTTGCTCTGGGTTGCCACAATTTGTATGTTTCTTTTTTGTCCTTTTCTAAATAAACCTGTGTATTAATTTGATAGGATAAAACACATTTATCACCTTCACCAGGAATTTTAGTTTATATATTTTGGTGTGGTAAAAGTTTAATGAAAGATACATTTACACGCCAGGTGGCTCTTTTAGGTTCAGATTAGCCTAAAACTCCAAACCCTGCAGTGACTGGCATCTTTACCTCTTAAAGGCATCATAAATAAATAGCTTTCTTCAGAAAAAAAAAACAAGAACATTGAGGGAAATTACTTTAATAGGGACACAGACAGGAAAAAAACATAGGTATTAAACCTTCTCCTCTCTCACTCACTGCAGTTATCTTCATCTTAATTGTGGCTTCATCTTAAGGTTGAGTTATTGTTCGGCTTTTTTATTCTCTGTAAACATGTTAAATAAAAAACTATACTAAATAAAACATTAATAACTAAATAGTTGACCTGCTTCTTGCTGGTAGAATCACCCTGACCAGGGCCTGGAAGTTACCCTTAATAACAATGGCCCCATTACTAAAAAAGCTAAACTGGATAATGGTGAATGATAAGTTCACTTGTACTAATAAAGATACCCCCCATGCTTTTTAAACTCACCAGGAAACTATGGATCACTCACTGTTCCTCTGCTCAGTCTCCTTCCTGATGTGGACACCCCCCCCCCAAAAAAAAAAAAAACTACCTCTTCCTTTTATCACTTATTATTTGTTGACAGGTCAAGCAATGGTACAGAGACGTCCTTGATATTTGGAGATGTGTTAATTTGATGTTAATTCAAGAAAAACTCTGTAAACCTGGTGCGTTCTTTATGTTCAAACTTTACCTTTATTATTATTATTTTTTTAAATAACAGGGTTTATTTAGGTAAAGGGATTACCTGTTTTTTTCTGTTTTTATTTTATTGTTGTGTACAATTCACGTTTTCTATTTTATTGAATAAAAATTAATTAAAATAAAAATCGGTAATCATTGGATAATCTTCAAGGATAAGATTAGTAAACAATATATAATAGGGATAATAGAGAATGAGATCTGTAGCACATTAAATATACAATCCCTGTTTTAATTGTGACAAAAAATGTAATTATTAGTTGTTTCTTTACCAAAGTATGTAATAGATGGTTGACTGTGCAGAACAATTAAAGTGATCAATTGGCTCACAAGGCTCCTTGCCTATGACAAGTCTTGGATACTCCAACAATGAGATCTTCCAGACTCTGTTAGTTTTGTATGTCTCAAGCCTGCTTTGCGTGCTCCAGCTCCACCTGTTACAAAAAAATGATGTGGACTTGATTTTATGTAAGAAGGAATCATAAATTATACTATATACAAGGCTTTTACCTCATACCCACAAATGACTTTATCACCTACTGCACATCTCATGTTTTTCCACATTGTCTCAAAGTATGGGACTTCTGGACTCTGGACTTTTTGACCTCCTAATATACATCAAGTTTGTGACCAGAAGACCATTGTTCTACCAGACTTTAAAACATTTTAAATATTTTTTATAGTTAAGAACTATAAATAGTTATAGTTAGGAATTATAATGACAATAGTTTATTAACACAAGACAAAATCCCTAAGTAGGCATTATTCATGGAAATAAGTTCCTAAAAATGTTAACTGTTTCTTTACTGTGCTAAATGTATTGATTTTATTGGGTAGGTTCGAAAGGTAGAAACTCTCCTCCTGGGTTGTTTCTTTTCAATTATGCTTCAATTATGCTGTTATAAACTCATGCAAAAGGTAAAAACTTTAGAACAATAGCCACATTTGATTCATCTCACACATGTGTCAATAATAGCTCCATCTATAGCAAGAGGTCTCCGTTCCTTTAAGAAAGGAAGACATTCAACTTTAACAGTTTTGGTGCCCGGGTATGAGGAAAGACTGGATTCCTAGATGAGCGACAACTACGGCTGAGGAGAGTGGGGTCAAACCAGATACACAGCGTGCTTACGCTAATCTAATTTTGGTAAGATGGAAATTATATCCCGAGGATCCTAATGGAGAAAACTATGCATTTTGGTATATTATTAATGTTACTAATAATGTGGGGAAGCAAAACAACATACAAGGTACAATTCAGGGGCACTGGTAAACAATTGTTTTTAGTCTGCTAGAGATTTTGATTACTAAGAGTCCTGCCTACACACAGGATATACACCCACTTACTTACTTTTGTTGAAAGAAAGTTTTCGTGTCACTCCTCCTGACAGCATGCCCACATGGGTAAGCTCCGCCCCTTGCTCTCCACAGGACCACCTTGCCAAAGCTATAAAAGTAACCTCCCTCCCCCATACAGGTGTTCTTTTTCTGTCCTTACTCCAGGACCAAGCATTTGTTTCTCCTACCTCTCCCCCCTTGGTTCAGCCTCTCCAAGGGGAAGTCCTATTGCGGATTTATTAAATTCAGTCTCATGGCGAATTGGGCTGTTCTTGCTTACCAAACATGTAGGTGAGGACGGCCTTTGTAAATTCGGCCAGCGAGACCGAATTTTTGGGACCTGCAAGACTAATCAAGAGTCAGCTGTCAGCTCCACTCCCCTGATTGCTCTTGCAGCCCTTTACTAGTTGTATGTGTTCGTGGATAGACTTTCCCTATCCAAGAACACAGGAGTCCTGTGTTCCTGGATAGAAAAACTCTATCCAGGAACATATATTACAGGGCGGCAACAGCAATCAGGAGAGAGGAGCCGTCAGCACCGCTCCCCTGATTGCTGTTGCAGCCCTGTAGTATGTGTTCCTGGATAGAGTTTCTCTATTCAGGAACACAGTGTGAGTCTCGCTGGGTAGTGTTGTTGTTCGAATTCGGGTCGTCCTAATGTTCGAACCAAATATGGCCGTTTGAATTTGGGTCGACCCGACTTTTGTTGGATTCGACGCCCCAAATTCGACCCTCCCACAATGCCTAGGGACCTCCCCCATGATGCCTATGGCCCTCCAATAACAGCAGGGATGTTCCCCTCCATGTTTGTTGTGGCAGGCAGCCGATTGGCTGTCTGTCACTGCATGTCACAAAGGCAGCCATTGGCCTATATAAGGCACACAGGCAGCCATTGGCCTATATTTGCCTGCATTTACCACTCCTGACAGATATTTGCTAGCATCACAGCCTTTCTGTGCTGCTTGGCTTGCTTTGTCAAAGTAAAAAAAGTGCTTTACTTAGACTGTGTCACACTCACACTGTTAGATAGATTGTTGGATTGTACTGTATTGGTGCAGTCCTGAAATCTGCTGTACTCAAATAGGTAGTGAAGGGTTAAATAAGTATTGTTACGGGACTGTATAGCTAGAGCTAATGTGAACCATATACTTGTATAAGGAGTTGTATTTCTTCTTCTATCTACTCAGTTTAATTGTAACCAGATGGCGAAAATTCTAAATTCTTTGGAATACAATGTATGCCTTGTAATGTATTAAATAACATTATATATGGCCAAAACTTAAACAGCTGTACGTGAACAACGACAACGCCCTTGTATCCTGTATGTATAAAAGACCGTTTTGTCAGAATAAAGATTAGAGAATATTCCTAAGACCATACTGTGTGTATGTGTTATTGGGGTATCTCCCCAGACGTCTGTCTCTGTGGGTGAAGGAGAAGTCAGGGTGCATTCGAGGAACTAGAAGTAGAAGCAGATTCTTTCAGCTGGGGTCTCGTCTGGGATAGAGCACACAGGAATTCAGTGAGTACGGAAAGTCGCTGCCTTGGGGCTTAGGGGAATTCTGATCCTTTCCGAGACTCTCTGTTGCTTCTATCCTGAATCCACTTAGAATAGACTGAAAGGGAAAGTATCTAGCTTTAGGGAAGATAGACTTTGAACTGTGGACTTATTTGGGAAGTCCCCAGAATTAAACAGACTACTGGACAAGGTTAAAGAGGAATTCTTTAGGGAAGAATTTAAAGAGGAATTCTTTAGGGAGGAATTTAACTATTGTCTACACCCTGGTTTCTCGTCAGCCCATTTCTACCGCTTCTTATCTGTCGCTTTCTTATGCTCTCTTTTATGTTATGATGTTATGAAGTAATAAGTAATTTCATTTTGTGCTGAAGGTAAGCAGCAAATGATACTGTGAAAACTGCACTAACTTTATTGTGTGTGTGTGTCCTGGAGAACCGCAAGACGCCCCACCACTCTGGCGAGGGGAAACCCGTTGACCCAGAAACTGGTGAACGCAAGTGACGGTTTTAAGGGATAATACTAACAGGCAGTTGAGAAGGAAGTTGAGCATAGACATAAGTCCTCTGTACCCAGTTGACAGGAATTTTCGGAGCCTTTACGGTTCAGTACAGCCAGTCCTGGGAAGAGTTCAGCTCTGCTTCCGTCTCAATTAAGTTACAAGAAATGGGTGCAATACAAGGAAAGGTTCCTCCACCCCCTCCGTATGTAGGAGAAACATGTAAGGATTATGTAGCCCGTGTCTGTGGCACAGACTATTATTTAGTTACTCCTTGAGTGGATAATATGACAGGATGGACAGAGGGGATAAAGAGTGTAAATCCATTCCCTCGGGAAGGGGCTAATGACACCTTCCATATGGACATGGTTAAGGGGCTATGATTAGGAGACACTGATTGTGTTAAATATAGAGGGACGTCCTCTCCCTTTTCTTGAATATTCTGGTGCTACTAATAGTACTTTATGTGAGGAATATTATAGTGGTCCAAGAGAGAATGCTGAGCCCTCTGTGGGAATTAATGGGATACTTACAAGATCTTTTAAAACCCCCCCTCTCTCGATCCAACATCCATACAATCACCAGTCAATGTTCACACACCGTTTAATGATTATTCCAAATTGTCCTGTGAATTTATTAGGGAGAGATTTGTTTGTTCTATTGAGGTTGCAGTTGGTGATTAGTAAGATGGGACATCTACATGTCACATCCTCAGTCATGCCCATCCATGTACCAAACGGTATTTGTTTTTTATATTTGGAATGCCAACCACAGGATCCGCTACTTGATCAGGCTCCTTTCGAGGTTTGGGCAAATACTGACCAAGATGTTGGCCTAATCTCTTGTACACCAGATAAGGCAATGCTTAAGACCGGCACTGCACCTGTCTACAATAAACAATACCCACTTTCCCCAGAAAAAGAAAAGGGAGCTGAGCTTATGTTGATGGAATTCCTAGGGGCAGAGGTTATTGAGGAAATTATATCCCCCTATAATACACCTATAATCAACCCAGTGAGAAAGACTGACAATACCCTTAGGTTTGTCCAGGATCTTAGAGCAGTAAATGCTCAGATCATACCCATAGCCCCTGTGGTTCCAGACGTGCAATCTCTGCTATCAGCTATTCCTGCCCATGCAGAGTTTTTCTCTGTTATTGATTTAAACAATGCATTTTTTTCTGTCCCAGTTGACAAGGAGACACGGCCACTCTTTGCCTTTACATTTAAATATCGCCAGTATACTTGGTGTAGAATGCCTCAGGGTTATGTAGACTCCCCGGTAGTCTACTCCATTGTCCTCTAAGCTACACTGTGCCCTTGGACTGCCCCTCATGGTTCTGTCCTTCTACAATATGTGGACGATCTCCTCATATGTAGTCCTACTCGGGAGGCCTGCCAGGCAGACTGTGTTAGCTTATTACTGTGGTTATGTGAATGTGGAGACAAAGTGTCAGAGAAAAAACTACAATGGTGTACAGAAAGTGTTGATTATTTGAGTTTTGTTCTCAGTAAAGGTGAGAGGAAAATCAGCCATGCCAGAATTACTTGGCATGATTGGTTACTGCCGCCAATGGATAGCTGATTGTTCCTACTATGACAATATTCTGAGACAAGCCACTAAGACTGATATGCCCGATTTCATTAAATTGACTGATGAAATGTTACAAGCTTTTAGTCATTTGAAATGTGCAATGGTTTCAAGTCCTGGCTTGGGCCTACCCGACTATGGCGTGATGTTTCACTTATTTTCCAGGGACAATTGTAAAACCATGGCGGGAGTTCTAGCTCAAGAACATAGAGGCAAATTTCGCCCTGTTGCTTTTTTTCTCAAAAGTGGTTCCGGTACAGGTTCAGGGCATGCCTGCGTGTCCCAGGAGTCTGGCAGCCTGTGCCATGGTTGCTGAGATGGCCACGCCTATTACCCTAGGTCATCCTACCACTCTGCATACTTCACACAATATCCAGGCCCTATTGAAAAACATACATACCCAACATATGTCTGCACAACGGTTGAGTGGCTATGAAGTCTAATTACTTTCAAATCCTCAACTTCATATTAAATACTCAGCACCCACATTCGGTCCAATGGCTATATTAAATGCCCTACTTGGATATAAGGGAGAGCAGGATGATTTGCCTCCTCCCCACGAATGTTCTGAACTCATACATGAACACACCTCACCTAGACCTGACTTACAGTCCACGCCCATTGAAGGAGCACCTGATATTTTTGTGAATGGATCCTGTTCCCGCCCTAACAACAACACTTAGCAAATAGTGGTAAAGATTTTGTTACAAGAGATTATCCCCAGATGGGGATGCCCTGTTCAAATTTACTCAGACAATGGCCCAGCTTTTGCGTCCAGGGTATGTAAGGAGCTTTCCAAAGCCCTTAGGATTGACTGGAAGTTCCACCTCCCTTACC
>NC_092870.1:3253607-3254995 GCF_032062135.1 Pyxicephalus adspersus | reverse complement strand
CCCCCTGTCAGGAGAACCCAAAGATCGGTTACCAAGACTTTATCAGAAAACTGTGACTCCACTCTACCCCTTCTCAGTCGTGCAGAATATACAATTTTGGGGGCCTCTATATTGGGAGTGCCTGGACTGGCTATATATAATACTCGCACTATAAATTCTAATGCATGTGACCTGGCCAAATCTCTGAATCATACTTCTACCGCCTTATCAAACATGCTTTTAGATCTACAAGGAAACATAAAACATACTTAAACATAACGTAGGGTGTCAAGATTTTAAAGGAATGTGTTTCTTTAATTTATCTGACCATTCCAGATCAATCCAGTCCCATATTCAAGCGTTACATGAAATTGCTAATAATATCAAGAAGGATGTTGGTTCATCCTCCTGGTGGGACTGGTTATTGAGCTGGCTGCCAGATTTGAGTTGGTTAAGAACATTATTTATCAGTATTGTAATTATAATTGCTTCCTTGATTATTTTATGTTGTTGTATGCAATGTATCCCTTTCCTTATACAAACATTCCGCGCTATGTGTCCAAAGCCCACAGATCCTGGACAAAAATATGCTACTTACCTCTCTATGTTAGAAGGAAAATAAGTCATGTTCATGACTTAAGAGGAGATTGAAGGGTTAAATAAGTATTGTTACAGGACTGTATAGCTAGAGCTAATGTGAACCATATACTTGTATAAGGAGTTGTATTTCTTCTTCTATATACTCAGTTTAATTGTAACCGGATGGCGAAAATTCTAAATTCTTTGGAATACAATGTATGCCTTGCAATGTATCAAATAACACTATACATGGCCAAAACTTAAACAGCAGTACGTGAACAACGACAACACCCTTTAATCCTATATGTAAAAAAGATTGTTTTGTCAGAATAAAGATTAGAGAATATTCCTGAGAACATACTGTGTGTATGTGTTATTGGGGTATCTCTCCAGAAGTCTGTCTCTGTGAGTGAAGGAGAAGTCAGGGTGCATTCGAGGAACTAGAAGTAGATGCAGATCCTTTCAGGTAGAGTGTTTCACTGTTAGCTAGATAGATAGATAGATAGATAGTCAGCGTGTTACATACACACAGCCAGAGGCACGGTAAAAAAATACAGATATTTCATTCTGATACCACTTGCTATCTATCAAAATATCCATAAAAATGTCTGTATTTCTTTAAAAAAAATACAGATATTTAATTCAGATACCACTTGTAATCTATCAAAATAAACAGAAAAAATTGTGTATTTCTGTAAAGAAATACAGATATTTAATTCTGATACCACTTGCAATCTATCAAAATAAACAGAAAAAATTCTGTATTTCTGTAAAAAAAATACAGATATTTAATTCTGATACCACTTGCAATCTATCAAAATAAACAGAAA
>NC_092870.1:3214813-3252303 GCF_032062135.1 Pyxicephalus adspersus | reverse complement strand
TACAGATATTTAATTCTGATACCACTTGCTGGCTATCAAAATAAACAGAAACATTTCTGTATTTCTGTAAAAAAATACAGATTTTTAATTCTGATACCACTTGCTATCTATCAAAAGTGCCATAAACTTTCTGTATTTCTGTAAAAAAAAATACAGATATTTAATTCTGATACCGCTTGCAATCTATCTAAATAAACAGAAACATTTCTGTATTTCTGTAAAAAAATACAGATTTTTACTCTGATACCACTTGCCATCTATCAAAAGAGCCAAAAATAATTCTGTATTTCTGTAAAAAAAAAAAAAAAAAATACAGATATTTATTTTTGATACCACTTGCTATCTATCAAAAATGGACAGAAAATGTTATGTATTTCTCTACTAAAAATACAAATATTTAATTATGAATCACACAGCTCCATCACAAGTGATATAGGCCTCAAAGTAGATAGAGGCAGAGGGCCCTGAGGGAGGTGCTCGGTGAAAAAAATTAGCCAGTTACACAGCTCCATTGCAAGGTATAGACCTCAGACACAGAGTAAAGGTAGAGGGCTACGAGGGGGCGGAGTAGAAGGAGATGCCAAAGGCTGTGAACGTGCTCTTCCCATCAAGGTGTCAGCAGGCTGTGCAGCAGTTGACGACTAATCAGTAAACTCTGCAGAGGGGGTGTTGAAGTCATTGCCGATCCAAGCCTTATTCATTTTAATACAAGTGATTTGGTCGACATTTTTTGAGGAGGGCCGAATCCGTTTGTCACTCACTATGCCCCCAGCTGCACTGAACGCTCTTTCAGATAACACACTTGCGGCTGGGCAGACAAAGATCTGAATGGCATGTTCAGCCAGCTCCGGCCACTGCTCAAGCTTGGATACCCAGTAGCCCAGTGGGTCCTGGCTTTGCAGGTTGCAGATGTCCCATGCAGAGCTCAGGTATTCCTGCAACATGACTGTAACGCTGCTGAGTGTCATTGGCAATTGCTGCACGACTGGCGACTTGCTTCCGCTGAAAAAAAGCCTGCATAGTTTGGCTTAGACGACCTCTACCGCTGCTGCCACTCATGCCGCCTAAGGCAGTTGTTTGGCTCCCATGGCTTGTGGAACTGCCATAGGGATCCTTGCTGCTGCTGCTGGCAGCCGGAAAGGCTGAGCACAAGTCCCTTACAAGCACTTTCTGGTAGTTCTGCATTTTAGGACCCCTGTATTGGGGCAAGATGAGTTGTTGTTTCTCAGGCTTGTAACGTGGATCCAGTAATGTAGCAATCCAATAGTCGTCAGTCTTTGTTTTTATGTGTTGTATGCACAAATCTTTGGCTATGCACTCCTGCATGAAGGCTGTCATGTGGTTCAAACTCCCCACAGCTGAGGTAATTCTGAATCCACACTCCTGTGGGTCGAACAGCAGCACAGGGTCGTCCTCCTCCTCCGCCTGGTCCTGCCATCCACGGAACATGCCGCCTTGTGTTTGGGTGGATGGATGCCATGTACCCTCAATATCCTCCTCTGCCCCTTTCTCCCCTTCTCCCATGTCTGCCATGTCCTTCTCATCCTCGTCCACCTCCTCCTTTTCCTGGATTTGTGGTGCACTATGCCTAGTAGGCACGCATGTCCGAGATGATGTTTAAAACGTCATCTCTTGATGCAGCGTCCGCTCTGTGTCGTGTCCGAGATCCACCATCATCTGTTCCAGCAGGCATATGATGGGGATGGTGTCACTGACACAGGCCTGATCTTTGCTGATCATCCTGGTCGCCTCTTCAAATGGTGACAATTCAGTGCACAAGTCCTCAATTTGCAGCCACTCCGCAGGGCTGAAGAAAGGTAGTGTGGGTATGCGTCTGAAACGAACAGACTCTGCCACGTAATCCACCACCACTTTCTGTTGTTCAGCCAGCTGCTGCAGCACATAAAAGGTGGAATGCCAACGTGTGGCCACATCACAATAGAACTGGTGCACTGGCAGGTTGAGATTTCGCTGTAAATCCACCAAACTGGCACTGGCTGTGTACGACCGGCAGAAATGCGCTGACAACTTTCTGGCCTTCAGCAACAACGGCTGGAGGCCTGGGTAATTCCTAAGGAAGCGATGTACTATCAGGTTCATGACGTGAGCCAGGCAAGGTATGTGTGTGAGTTTCCCACAACGCAGGGCTGCCAGCAGATTGGCCCCGTTGTCAAACACGACCTTGCCTGGATTAAGTCTGTTGGGAGTTAGCCATATGTCCTCCTGCTTCCGCAAGGCACTTAGAATTGCTGCGCCCGTGTGGCTGAGGGAACCCAGGCTTTGCAACCTCAGGACTGCGTGGCAACGTCTGAAGTGTGCACCGAAATAGCAAACTTGTTTGTTGCTGGCGGTGAACAGATAGGCGCTGCCAAATAGGAGGTGGTGGGTCTCCACAGCAAAGTGTCCCTGGAGGAAGAGGTTGAGGCACAAGAGTCAAAGGAGGAGGTGGAAGTGGGGGTTGAGGAGAAGATTGCATGGCAATGTGCTTTGGGCGGAGGTAGGTATGCAGGCCTTGCTGCAGCTTCATCTTCCCCTGCTGCCACCAAAGTTACTCAGTGAGCTGTATAGGAAATATATCTTCCCATTCCATGCTTGCTTGACCAACTGTCGGTTGTCAGGTGCACCTTGCCAGAAAATGAGTGCTGCGGGGCTATGGACACATGGCTCTGCAGGTGTTTATGCAAAGCAGGCACACATTTTTCTGCAAAATACGGTCGCTTAGGCGTAAAGTACTGTGGGTTCGCGCAGAGGAATGCAAAACGAAACGCATTGGAGTTCACCAGCCGGTAAGGGAGGAGCTCTAACGAAATCAGCTGTGCAATTGCCGCATTAATTAGCTTTGTTTTGGGGTCATTTGGGCCATATTTCTCTTGCGCTCCAGCATCTGGGGGATGGAAGGTTGGATGCTGCTAATGCTAACCACAGAAAGATTGGACAATGGGGTAGAAGTTGTGGGGGATGGCAATGATGCCTGAACTTGACTGCTAGCAATGCGACAAACAGCAACCGATCTGCATTGCAGCTCCTGCTCACCGCTGGTGGAGCCTGAAAAAGGTAATGCTCGGCTACATGCCCCAGTCAAATTGCTGGCAGCAGCACAGGTAACTTTGGTGGCAGAAGGACGAAAGGCCGCGGAGGAAGATCGAGCAGTTTGAGCTTGCTTCTTGGGCAGAGGTGGTCGCACAGAGCTCTGTGCTTTGACCAGGTGTTCCCGCCAGGTTACCGGGTGGTGGCTTTTTAAATGTGTGCTCATACAACTTGTTCCAAGTTTTTTGGGGTTTTTGCCTCGTTTCAAGTGTTGAGCACACAGTTTGCAGATGACCATAGTGTTGTTATCACTATGGACATTAAAAAATTCCCACACGGGCGAACATCTAACTGGGCCGAAAGGTGCTCTGGAGCTGGTGCTTGTGGTGGGGGTCCGTGGTTGTTGAGGCATAGCTATGGTGACAGGCAGCTTCCGATGATGGACGATCATGACTTGCCTCACTGGTACGTGAAGAATGCAGAGTGTGGGCAGCTTTTACCCTCTTCCTCCCTCTCCCCCGTTGAGGGCGCTCTGCAACCTCCTCCTCCTCCTCCTCTTCTTCTTGCCTATGATGATCTCCTTGTTCGCCCCATGTCAGATCAAGGACATCATCATCATCATCATCATCAGAAGAGACAGTTTCCCTTTATGTGCCACAAGGAAGCAGCGACCTTTTGGAGCCAGTTTGAATTGGCTTGTCTGGCTCAGAGTGTTCACGTGAAGAATAAGTGGGGAGAAAGCCTGTGAACGGACTCTCTTCGTCAGATGAGTGAAACAACTGAGCATCTTGAAGGAATGCTTGTAGCTCTGCCTCTCCAACCCCTCGGTGGGACTCCTCTACATACTGCTGTACACGTGACTTTCCAGCCGCTGATGAAGAACTAGGAGGAACAGGTGTATCATGGACTGTTTGGGACACCTGTAAGGCCTGTGTCTGGGACTGGGTTGAAGAGGGGGTACAATCACTTGACCCAGGTTGGGTCATGTACTCCACTACCTCTTGTTCATGGTGTGGTAATAATGGAGGCCCACCACCAACAGCAGCGTTTCTTGTTCTTGGGTCTCCAGCTAAAAACAAACTCATACTGCTTTGCTTGCCACCACTGCCAAAGCTGCCCTTTCCTCTTTGGCCAGACATTGTAGAAATTTCTTGTGTGGCTTGACACCCAGCCAAATATCACTCTGCATTCTTCACGTACCAGTGAGGCAAGTCATAGTCGTCCACCGTCGGAAGCTGCCTGTCACCACAGCTATGCCTCAACAACCGCGGACCACCACTACGAGCACCAGCTCCAGAGCACCTTTCGGCCCAGGTAAATGTTCGCCAGTGTGGGCATTTTTTAATGTCCATAGTGATGACAACATTATGGTCATCTGCAAACTGTGTGCTCAACACTTGAAACAAGGCAAAAACCCAAAAAAACTTGGAACAAGTTGTATGAGCACACATTTAAAAAGCCACCACCCGGTAACCTGGCGGGAACACCTGGTGAAAGCACAGAGCTCTGTGCGACCACCTCTGCCCAAGAAGCAAGCTCAAACTGCTCGATCTTCCTCCGCGGCCTTTCCTCCTTCTGCCACCAAAGTTACCCGTGCTGCTGCCAGCAATTTGAGTGGGGCATGTAGCAAAGCATTACCTTTTTAAAATGCAAGTGCGCTGTGTGTGTTTTGTATGCAGCACTTTCCTTCAGTGGGGACGCTTGTAATATGCAGCACAGTATACAAAATATATACTGCAGTATACACTGCGTCTAAATGTCTGTCTCTCAGTACAAGTGTGATACTGTGCACGCAGTCAGGGAGGGTACCCTGTCTCTGGCTGCATGTATGTAACACACTGACTATCTATCTATCTAACAGTGAAACACTCTACCTATGTACAGTGGATTTCAGGACTGCACCAATACAGTACAAGGAAGCAGCGGCCTTTTGGAGCCAGTTTGAAAAACCATCCTGGACCACCTGTTTATTCGGCTCACCGTGGTGCTGAGCCACAAATGTCTGGTGACATGAAACACGTCCATGTCTGTTGGATTCAAAGCTGGTGAAGTGCTACCAAATTCCTAATGTGCGCTGGGACATCATAAAAGGGAATTTCTACAGCGCCACACTGGCAGATTTGCACCAATTGGATGTGATTGACGTGCACTTCCACTTACGCTTCAAGCTGCGCTCCAGGGTTAAAGATGCCACCCATTCGAATCAGCTGGCTCATCGGAAGTATACCTGCATCCTGATGGCTCATATTGATCAAGCCTGGGGCATGCAGCAGGAATAGCAGGAAGAGGAGGCGGTGGGTTCTGTGATGGAGCGTAGACAGCATTGGTAACTGACATCTAGAGCTGGGTACTGGGCAGGCGGCAGCAGTAAAAGCATGGGGAGGAGGCGGTGGGCCCTGAGACGGAGCAAGGACGGCAGTAGGGGTTGAGGCCATCACCTATATGGACAGTGTCGAAGCTGTAGCTATTGGAGACATGAATGGATCAACGAGATTCCAATCTGTCCCTACCTACTTAATGTAGTGAAACCACATGAAAGGGAACGGACTTGGCGGAATCAACGGGGAAAAAAGACCCTGTAAGAGCAGGAGGAGTAACACAGCCATCCACACTACGTCTCAGGGCCCACCGCCACTGTAGGGACAGTGGGCATCTCATTCATCCCAATAGCTACACCTTTCACACTGTCAGTTAGGGATGATGACCTCAAGGTGTTGCTGCTGCAACTGCCTGCCCAGTACCTAGCTCTAGATGGCAGTTAACAATGCTGTCCACACTCTCAGGGCCTGCCGCCGCCTCCTCATGCTATTACTGCTGCCGCCTGCCCACTGCCCAGTACCCAGCTCTAGATGCCAGACTAGACTCAAGCTCAACAGGGTGTTCTTTCCCCGCTGATTCTGCCAAGCCCGTTCTGTTTCATGTGGTTTCGCTACATAGTAGGTAGGGACAGATTGGAATCTCGTTCATCCATTCATGTCTCCAATAGCTACAGCTTCTACACTGTCCATATAGGCGATGGCCTCAACCTCTAATGCCGTCCTTGCTCCTTCTCGGGGCCCACTGCCTTCTCCTCATGCTGTAACTGATGCCGCCCGCCCAGCACCCGGCTCTGGATGCCAGTTACCAATGCTGTCCACGATCCGTCTCAGGGCCCACCGCCTCCTCCTCCTGCTGCTGCTGCCACCTGTCACTTGTAACTTATAACAGAGCTGTCTAGCTGGCTAATTTTTTGACTGGAAGACCCTCAGAGACCTCTACCTGTACTCTGAAGCCTGTGTATGGCTTGTAACGGAGCGGTAAAACCTGGTGGCTAATTTGTGGACCAGAGGAACCCCCTCGTGCCCCTCTCTGCCTCTACTCGGAGACCGTATAAAATCTGGTATGTTCCCTTGACCGCCCCATAAAATGGCCTTGCCAGCAACAGAAAACACTTCCTTATTTTTTTTTTTTTTTTACTTGTACAGTGTTGTGCAGAGCTGGGGGAGTCTTGACATGTCTTTTTGAATGTATTTATAGGCTGTAGAAGCTCTACACAGTCCAGAAAAACAACCCAAATTTTTCCCCCATTGACTTTAATGGAGTTTGAGTTCGACGGTCGATCACCCGAATAATTATGCATTTTGACCGAATAGCGGTCGAATCGAATAGTGAGCTATTCGACCAACACTATCGCTGGGTGCTCATGAATTAATTTAGCGTGGGAAAAATCAGAGGATTATTCCCACGGCCACGTTCATTTATAAATGCAAGCCTCATGACTCACTCTGAGAGGAAGATTACAGCTGCTGCATTTTTGAATTGCTGTGAGAATCCTCCTCTCAGGGAGAGATTCCTAGGCACAACAGGTCAATGCCCTCATTCTGGCCTCTAGTGGCTGGACATCGCTCACTGACAAGAGGATTCCCACGGCTGTATTTATGAATGCAATTTTCCTTTCTGTCCAAAACAGTTGCTCAGGGCCTTGCACAAGTGCAGCCAATTTCAGCTCACAGCCATAATGCAAACGGTAGTAGTAGAGATGAGTTTGAAGGAAAGAATGTCTTTGCTTTCTGTTGTATCTCTGGGGCCACCTGCTGGATGGCTCCATGAAATTGTAGTCTGAGCCTCAAACAATAGGCATTGCATATAACATGGTAGAATTTTGGTGTTTATGCACATACAATATGACTTAGGGCACTGTTGTTCTGTCTGATGGTGTTTTTTTACCAGAATTCTGTTATTCTATAATTATACATACCTGTTTATCATCCTGGACTATTTTGTGGGAAAACCTTGGAGTTTTTCCTTGTTACTTGTACATTTAATAAATCATTAGATGTTAATGAGTACAATTTGCTATCATAACACTGGTAATCTTCAAAAACCTCCAGCAGGGTATATTTTGCTCTAGTAGCAGCCTTTGTTAGGCCACCATCACCGTCCTGCTTACAGCAGGCGCCATTTTGAAATCATTTTTCTGTTTTCTACTTCTTTGTAGCTGCTATGCTGACTGGCAGGAAGTCAGATAGGAAATTGTATTTGTAGGTTTTGGTTCTGCATAGGTACATATATAAGAAAGATATATACTTGTTTTTAGTTGCAGGCTCACCTAACCTCGCCTCACAGTCACGAAAGCTGCGGCACAGGTAGGGGATGGATTAAGAAGATGGTTGCCACCTGAGTGTAATGTAGTTTATTTCTGTTGTGGGATAAAAGCCCTCCAAGAAAGCATAGCAGGAAGTGGTATAAAGGGTGCCTCAAATAGAGGGTGTGTAACAAAGGATATGTCTCCATGTAGGCCAGTGTCAAAGGGTGATAAGGCTTCCTTAAAGCAATGTGCAATTTGGCAATGCAACCAGGCATTTATCCCACTGACCATCACACTGACCAGCAATGTGCAATCTGTGCCTCTCAGGTAACCTAACATTGACACCAGTAATGTTTTGGCTATTTGTAAAGGTGACATTCTTCCCACTGGCAGCAAGCAAACAAGGAATTTATCCCACTGACCATTACACTGACCAGCATGTACAATCTGTGCCTCTCAGGTCAGCTAATTCTGACACCAATTATTGTTTTGGCTATTTGTAAAGGTGACATTCTTCCCACTGGCAGCAAGCAAACAAGGAATTTATCCCACTGACCATTACACTGACCAGCATGTACAATCTGTGCCTCTCAGGTCAGCTAATTCTGACACCAATTATTGTTTTGGCTATTTGTAAAGGTGACATTCTTCCCACTGGCAGCAAGCAAACAAGGAATTTATCCCACTGACCATTACACTGACCAGCATGTACAATCTGTGCCTCTCAGGTCAGCTAATTCTGACACCAATTATTGTTTTGGCTATTTGTAAAGGTGACATTCTTCCCAATAGCAGCAATACAACCAGGCATTTACCCCACTGACCATCACACAAGCGTACAGTAATCTGTGGATGTGTGGATTGTGTCAATGGTTTCTTAGGACTCAAAAGTTGTTCCCCATCTTAAAAGGTTTAGAAAGATGGATTTAGGCCATCAAGCAAAGAGAAATCTCCTGCCCGTTTTAAGTCAGTCCGCAGACCACTCTGCCATTGAAGTATGCTGGGTTTGTGGCACAAAGGCCTTGCCCTTCAAACTGTGCATCTTGCTTTAAAAAAAAAACAAACATAAGGAACCACAACCAAGCCATGCATTTTTCTGCGCCAGATATTTTCCCGCCTGCCTCTCAAGTACTAACTGTTCAGTAAAGGGATAAAAGCCCTAAAAAAAAGCATTTCAGAAAGACAAGACACCTAGCTTCTCCCAGTCCTATTCGTCCATCCCCTAGAAGAGCATGAGGGGACAAAGAAAGTTCACCCTGTGAAATTACTAATAGAAAGAGGTCACTCTTTCATTTCAGAAGCAAATCAGTGGAGCACCCGGAAAGTGAATCACGTTGGGCATGTGGCACAAAAGCATTACCATCTATGTGGGAGTGGGCTATATGCTTTAAAGAAGCAGACCGAGATAAAGAAAGTGAATCAAGGCTAGTAAGAAGTGTCTGTTCTTCAGCTAAAGAAGTTATATCCCACATTTTAGAGGGAAAGTCCAATTATTTTCCATTTAGGATCCTCTGGGTCAATGCCTAGATGGAGACTTGAAGCGAATCTACACCACAACAGGTCTGGATGTTGCCCAACAGTAGTATTAGGATTAGTGTGACGTTGTTGAGGTGGGCAGATAAACAGGCCGATATGCTGCCCAGGTCCTATTTGGAAGAGGGTATACAGAGGATCACAAGGGGCAAGTTGCCAGGGTGTGGCATAGGTATCAGTAGCTCTTTTACATAAATGTGCAGGAGTCAAGAGATTTGTTGTCAAGAAATTTGTTAACCATCAGTAAATGGAACCTAAAAATCTAGTCTAAGGAAAGCCCAAGGAAAGCCTTTTTAGGGTGTATCTATCCAGACGTCGAAGATAGAAATGAGATTGTCCAGGTTTACGGACAACTAAAAGCACGTGGACACCCTGTTTGATTTCAGGTAACAAAGTTACCAGATACGTTCAGACAACAGTTCCAAGCCATTCATAGAAGTGCAATGCTCTTCTATCTTATGTGCAACGAATGGGGCAAGCAGTGGTGGGGCTTTAAATAGGAGAGCAAGAAATAGGATTCTATTCCAAACTTTTCATAGTAGGGAGATCTCTGATGGGTTTAGGTCCATTCTGGTCCTGCAGGAGTTAAATCTCTTTCACACAAGAAGGTTTTGTATAATAATTTTGCAGATGACCTTGTCAGTCATTTGTCTGGCTCATTGGATGATTTCAATAGATCTAGCAGAAGCTTACAGGCCTGTCTCAATTGTGGAATGCCACCAGTCATTATTCCTGTCTGCTATGTTTCAAACACCTCCAGTTCACCTGTCTACCCTTCAGTCTTTCCACAGCTTCAAAGATGTTTAATAACAGAAAGTATTCATTTGTAGAGTAGAAATCAAAGGGTTTTCTTGGTTAACCCATCACCAGCACAGGTTACAGAATGTTCTGCATTCAGCTTAGGACGAAAAAATCAAGGTCAACTTGTTTAGGTCCAAATGTCAGCCCCCACAACCACCAAGTGGGTGGAACATCTTTTGCAGAGACAGTTCTTCAAAGCAGTTGTGAAATTGAAACCTTCAGTAAAGAAATTCTTTTCAGCATAGAACTTGCCTCTGGTCCTACAAGTTCTCAGGGAGCTTCTCTTCCATCCAGTCTAGGTCTGCTCAAGTAGAAAATGGACTTGGGAGATAAAATTCTTGATTTACTGTGACCATGACAAGCAAGGTTTCAGAACTATGCACCCTCTTAGAAAGGAGCCAGATTGCACCTATCTTTCTGAAATGTATATGCATCTATTATTGAATGTCTTGTTTAAGGTGTATTATGTGTATCACTCCAACTGAGAAGTAATTCCTCAGCATGGAGACACTCATGTTCTGGTTCTCATGAAAATGAGGAAGATTTTCTTCATTTACCTAGAGAAACAATGATTTTATAGTTGTGGATGTTTTAGTCAGACTCTCTAGTAGTCCTTTATGGAGCACAGCTGTATCTTTGACAGATTTCGCATCCTAAGGTTTTTAATACCATGTGGTATGCTTACATCATGAGGGCTTGATTCTGTTGCAGGAAGTGAAGAGACATTGAACTAGGGAAGAGACAACCTTATAGACTTCATTTACAGTTTAGCTTTATAGGTTGGAGCTTCAACCACCTTGGGGCTTCCATTTAGCAGGTGACTCTTTCTAAAGAATAACTTCGTTTCCTTGACGTTTTATTGTTTTCTTCCCTCCCTTTATAATATTGCTTGCTACATCCCATGTGTGCATGCTGTTAGGAGGAGTGTCAGGAAAACGGAAAATTGTTGTCATACTTACCTGTAATTTTCCTTTCCTGTAGACTCCTGACAGCATGTTTCCCTTCCTTATCCTGTCACGAGCTTGTTACAGAACACCTGCAGGGCAGAGGGAGGTTACTTTTATAGCTTTGGGAAAGTGGTCCTGTGGGGAGCAAGGGGTGGGGCTTACCCATGTGTGCATGATGTCAGGAGGAGTTTACAGGAAAAGAAAATTACTGGTATGTATGACAACAATTTTCCATTATCTTGCAACTAAATTGTAGCCTAGCCCACAAGGTCAATGGTTTTAAAGATCAAACAAAAAACTATACTCTAGTATAGTTTACTAGTTAAACTATACTCTAGTATGTTTTAGTATCAAACTATACTCTAGTATGTTTTTTTCTCTAGTACTACAGAAATTCAATTTCTTGACCTTGAAATAAGTAATAATTTAGAAGAAATATTAACATTGAAACTATTTAGGAAACCAACGGTGGGCAATACGGTCCTGGTAGCTCGAAGTACACACCCCATTTTTTAAAAAAAATAGTATACCATATTCACAATATTTGCAGATAAAAAGGATTTGTTCCAATGAAGCTGATTTTGAGAGAGCATCTAGTGAATTGCGTGAAAGGTTATCCAAGAGGGGATACTGTAAAAGTATCCTCAAAAAGGCTTATAAAAAAGCAAAAGGGCAGTCACATTGTTACACTTACCTGTTCCTCACTAAAGCACAGGCATCTGTCCCCTGCGCATGCGGGCAGTTCTGATGCTGGGCATGCCTCCAAGTTTCCAAGCTTGATCAACTCCGTCCATGCCGCTGGCCAATCAGAAAATACCCTCTTAACCAGCCCTGGTTATTTTTTCCATTTTGTGTTCGTGCAACAAGTCGTGTCTCCTAGATGAACTACTTCCTGTACACCTGCTGCTTAATCCAGTGTTTCCTGTGTCCAGTTCCTGTGTTAACCCTTCGTTGCCCAGTTTGTTGGTTCCCAGCCAACTTCCCTGTGCTGTTCCTGTGTTCCTGTCTGCCTGTGGATATCCCTGCATCACCTGTACCTTCTGCGGTTTCCAGTGTCTCCTGTGTTCCCTGTGCCTACAGTGGCCTATGTGTCATTGCTTTCTGTCTCCTGGATCCCTGGCTATTGACCCCTGGCGTGTGACCTGACCTCTCTTGCTTGCTGCCTGTCCTGACCCCAGCTTCCATTGACTATCTTTCTGCTTAGGGCTTTGGTACCGTGCTTTGCCCACCTTGGTGTGCCCAAGGACCCCAACCTGGCAGTAACCAGCGGCGCTACATCCTCACCATCAGAGGCTCTGGAGAAAACCTGGTTACTGCTTAGACTGCGCCTTGGCCCTTCTCAGAGCTCACACCACCTCCGTGCAAGCCATACCGCCCCCTAGGGGCCCTGTCTCTCCTGAGCCTGACAGTTTGCATGAACCATGTCCACACCCTCCCAGACTTCAGCAGGCCCCAACCAGTTACTCTCCCAGAGGCATGACGCCTAGGAAGCTACCCAAATCCAGGTGCTTTGTCAGCTTCATGAACTTTCTGATCGCCTGGATCAACTGCTTGTTTCTCCAAGTGCACCTGCTGCACCACCAGCCCAGGCCCAGCCTCCTGCCCTCACAGTGGCCTCTGCATGCAACTCGCCACCTCCACAGTGATTCTCTGGGGACCCCAAGACCTGCTGTGGTTTCATCAATCAGTGTGGCATCTATTTTGAGCTCCAGCCACATAACTTCCCCACTGATCGGGCCAAAGTGGCATATTTCATCTCCTTGTTGTCTGGAGAAGTTCTGGCATGGGCATCCCCACTTTGGGAGAGGAAGGATCCTGTTTCCAACAATATTGAAGCCTTCCTGTGCCCCTTCAAAAAGGTGTTTGATGAACCCGCACGCCTCCTCTGCAGCCAGAGCGCTCCTGCGTCTCTGCCAAGGGTCGCTTACTGTTGGTCAGTATGCAGTACGGTTTCGAACTTTGGCTGCTGAACTCGCTTGGAACAATGAGGCGCTGCATACTACCTTCTGGCAAGGCCTTTCTGACCACGTGAAGGATGAGTTGGCTAGTCGGGAAATTCTACAATGGCTCTGTGACAACAGACTGTATGTAAAGGCGGAAAAGTGCTTATTCGAACTCCCCCAGGTGCCCTTTCTGAGCTACATTGTTTCCAAAGGAGGTCTCTCCATGGATCCTGACAAGGTTGCAGCAATTTCCAACTGGCCACTACCCTGCGGCCTTAAGGCTACTCAATGCTTTTTTAGGATTTACCAACTATTACCGGCAATTTATTAGGAATTATTCCACCCTGGTTGCTCCCATCACTGCTCTGACACGGAAGGATGCAAATCCTAAGGACTGGCCCTCTAAGGCTATTCTGGCTTTCCAGGCCCTCAAACAGGCTTTTCTTTCTGCTCCAGCACTTGTTAGGCCAGATGTAACCAAACCTTTCACTATCGAAGTTGATGCCTCCTCTGTTGGAGTGGGAGCAATTCTCTTCCAGACCCCCACTGGTGCCTGACAACCATGCACATTCTTTTTCAAGAAGTTCTACCCAGCGGAGAAGAATTATTCCATTGGAGACAGAGAACTGCTAGCTATGAAGCTAGCTCTGGAGGAATTGCAATACCTCATGGAGGGTTCTCCTCATAAGATCACAATTTTTACTGATCATAAGAACCTTCAGTATCTGGAGTCTGCGCGCCGTCTTAACCCCCGGCAAGCCCGTTGGTCTTTGTTCTTTTCTCGCTTTAATTTTGTGATTTCCTTTAAACCCGGTTCTGCTAGCTCCCGAGCAGATGCTCTATCTTGCTCCTTTGAGCCAAAGGATTCAGAGACTGCTGTGGAACCAGAGTTTATCATTCCTCCAGCCTGCATTCTGGCCTTGACATCTACCCAGGAATCTGCTATCCCCCTGGAAAAACCCTGGTGCCTCCTCAACTCCATACTAAAGTCTTAGGTTGGGCACATGACTTTCTGGCCACCCAGGCGTGTACAGAACCTTTACCTTTCTCCCCCGACAGTACTGGTGGCTCAATCTTCACAAGGATGTGACAGACTATGTCAAGGCCTGTGCTGTCTGTGCTCAAACAAAGTATGCCACCTGCGCCTCTGCAGGCCCACTTCTTCCCCTACCTATTCCCACTGAACCCTGGTGTCATATATCCATGGATTTTATCACTGATCTCCCTCCTTCAGATGGCCATACGGTTATTTTGGTAGTCGTGGACCGTTTTTCTAAAATGGTCCACTTTGTACCTCTCCCAGCTCTACCATCTGCTGCAGCATTGGTGCCAATCTTGGTTCTGGAAATTTTCCGACTTCACGGTATGCACACGAATATTGTGTCATACCTCGGGGTGTTGTTTACTTCCCGCTTCTGGAAAGGCTTCTGCAGATCCCTGGATATCTGTGCAGAATGCTCTTCACCCTATCATCCGCAGACTAATGAGCAGACGGAGAAAGTCAATGAATCCTTGGAGCAATATCTTCGAGCCCTGGTATCCGCCATGATGACTAGGTGCCTCTCCTATCTTGGGCACAGTTTGCTCACAATAATCACGTTTGCACCAGCACTAAGGAGTCTCCATTTTTTATTGTCTACGGCTAACATGCCCTATATCCTGTTCCTGAAGTACCTGCATTCTGTGCCCTGCAGAGGGACTTTAACCGTATTTGGGCCTCAACGTCAGAACACCTAGAGCAGTCGGCTGCCCGTTACAAGACGTTTACGGATTGGCATCGCCACAAGGCCCATGCTCTCCAACCTGGAGACAAAGTTTGGCTATCCACCAGGAATATTCATTGCAAGGTGCCTTCTCTAAAGTTTGCTCCACATTTCATCGGACCTTATGTCATCTCTGCTGTTATGCAAGCGGGTGTGGACCCACTGTGCCACTGACCGGGTATACTCCAGAGGGGCGTGACTAAGCAGCTACCAGGTCTTCACTAGAGCCTCTGATGGTGAGGATAGGCTTGGGCTGCGGGGTAGCTGCCAGGTGCCACTCCAGAGAAATCCCCAGGCCAGTGGCAGCTGACCACAGGAGTCAGGAAGCAAGGATACAGAACCAGGGCCAGGCGGCAAACAGGCGAAGTCCAGAAACGTAATCCAAGGTCAGGGTCAGGCAGCAAACAGGCAGAGTACAAAAACAAAGGCAAGGTTCGGTACACAGCAAGGCAAACAGACAAAACACTATAGCACTGAGAGTAACGCAGGTAAGCCAGAGATTGCTCAGGCAACTTCCTGTGGTAGGAGGTGCCCTTAAATACCTGCAGGACATCAGCCAAAGGCTGAAGGAAACAGAGGGCGTGTGTGTGTTACCTCAGAGACACACCCACACCAGCTCACACACCAGAGCAAGTCTCAGCATGAAAGAAACACTGACATGGAAAACAGGTAGTGGGTTACCTGAGAGATAGGACCCGGTGCCCGTGCCTGCGATTAGGAGCAGCGGCGCCGGCACGGCCTGCAGTGCTAACATCTGCCAAGGTTAACCCAGTTTGTTATAAGTTACGCCTTCCTCCGCATCTCAAGCTGCCCAATGCTTTCCATGTGTTCCTACTTAGGCCCGTTGGTCTTGAAGCGCTTTTCTTGTTCCTCTCCACTGGCTACTCCTGCAACTGATTCTTCTCAGGAATATGGACTCCATCAAATTTTGGATTCCAAAATTTCTTGGAAGAAGCTCATGTATCTCATCGACTAGAAAGGTTTTGGTCCTGAGGAGAGATCGTGGGTTCCAGCTACAGATGTGTCTGCACCTCCTCTTGCCAAGAGATTTCGCCCCTGATTCATCAAGCAGAATCGGATGATCGCTCGCGCATTCGTATTCGCGATCCGAAACGCCGTTGTGCCGTCGTACGCCGTCGTGCTATTCAGCAACTGAAAAAGCTCGCGGCCGGAGCCGCGCATCTCCGGCAGCTTTACACTGGCGAGCTTGCATTAAAAGTCATGAAGCATTAAAGATTCTAATTGACCTGTAAAGGACTGTAAATAAGCACAGAACAGAGAGCAGGTGCGCGCTAATTAATTGCTATGATCTCAACTAATCTGCTAATCTGCTAATCTGCTAATCAGCTGCACACAGCTCCAATTCTATTCAGCAGTGCAGCCTCAGTGCAGAGGATGTCGAGGGGAAAAAACCCAGCTACAGGGAAACAGATGCTGCAACTCTCAGAGCACCGATCCTAAAACCCCTGCTCTATCGCGAGCACAGCCGCCGGAGAGAATAGGCTGCGCATGCCCTCCAGCGGTGGGGCATCACCTTGGATCGTGGGCCCAAAGAGCCCCTCCAAACACTACCTTGTTAATTTTGTCCATGCGCAGATTTTTAGCAGTATGAAATATTCTGAACGATTTGCTAAAATAGCGAATGAATTCTCAATCACCCTCCTAGCACAAGATAGCCTGTAGTTGAAATTTTTTTTTCTGTTGGTCCAAATTCTTCTGAGGGTATGGTTTTAATAGGTTGTCATGTAATGCAAAGGCTTTATCTGCTACAAAAACAAAGTTCATTCCCTCTACAGTTTGGCTGTTATTAGGAAGGTGCGGTTGCTTGTTGACCAGCTTTTTGTGGAATGGCATACCTTCCAGGACCCCTCCATCAGACATGCGCCTGTTTTTGCCTATGTCAACTAAAACAAATTCATTATTGCCATGAGCACAATGCTGAAAAACCCCTTGTAATTGTAATAGAAGGATTCACTGTCTGCAGGTGAGGTGATCCTTACATGTTTCCCATCAATTGCTCCTCCACAATTAGGGAAGTTCCAGAACTATTGAAAATCTGAAGCAATGGTGTTATATCACGAATATAATTTGTGACAGTTTATGCAAATTTTGATGGGTTGAATTTGAAGTGTACAAAGAAATAACACAAATACTTTAAAGATTATACTATTTAATAATAAAGACAGATAGATAAAACAATGCAGTACCATAGATTTAGATATAACAAAAATACTTAGCTGCGGAAGTGAGTTGCATTCATCCAAAGAGTCCTCCAAATTAATGGCTTGGCAGATGATCAAAAAACATGTTGCATACAGTTAGTTCTGGTGAAGACTAGTTAATTAGGTATGGCACTGTGTTTTTAACTACCCAGGAAGGAACTAAGACAATGGCCAGTGTTTGACCAGTACTGACCAATGATCATCCTTTAACCAGCATTTTACCTTATAAGGATACCAGTTAAAGGATATGCTGCATTCCTTTAGGATGACCTCCTAAATGGTATACATATACCAGTATATACTGGTAAAGCATTATTGTTGGTGAGACAATTGATATTAAATACATTGTGCTAACCCAACAAATGGCCAGCTATTCCTCAGGTGTATCAGGAAACTGAAAGGAGAACATACTGTAAGAAGTGTTATTATGCATAATATTATGTTTTATTTTATTTTCTTTCTTGCAGACTTCCTCCAGTGACCTAGTGGAGAGTCCTCCGGCTGTAACATCCACTCCAGTGACATCCAGCCTCAGCCAAAAAAGGAGTTGGAAAAGAAAACAAGAGGAGCTGGAAATGAAGCAAACTTTGCAGTAAGCTTTGGCCATACTCAGCAAAAAATACGATCAGTGTGATGCCTTTGGCTTCAGCATTGCTGCAAAACTGCGAAAGATGGACCCAGAACAAGCACGTGCTGTGGAGCTGATCAACGTGACCAACAAAGGGTTGATGCAGCAATTCAACCCACACTACCCTACTTATTCCTTCCCCACTCTGTACAAACAGCCTCACCCTCCTCCTGTATCTAACTACCCTCCAAGCCACTAATATGAGCCCCTCCACTGCCATTCTTAGTTCAGCCAAGTGACTATAGTTTTGGCCATGGAAGCCGTCAATATACCGATTTATAACGTTAAATGTGTTGCAACGATTTATTATTTAAACTTTTTTATGTGCTATAGTTTTACAAAAAAAGTTGCACTTTGTTAAATAAATGTTATCCATTTTTAAGAAGTAAAAGTGTACATTCTTTTGCGTAATGATTGTATGGGGTACCTACCTTCATGTAATCATCTTTCAAGCTGTCGATATTTGCCATCACGTCTCGGGGTGATATGACTCATTGCTTGCGGTGAGATCCCAGTGGAAAACTTCATGTCCTGCAGAGATTCCAGTGCCAAGGTATCTTAACGTGGTGATCAACCTCTGTTCAGCTGTTATGGAGTTTCTCATGCAGGTCTCTTGTTTCTGTACAAAAGGTCCCACTGAGGCAAGTAATTTCTGGAAGCACACATCCGACATTCTAAGGTAATTTTTTTAGTCGTCTGGGAACGTCAAACGCAGCTCCAGTAGCAGATTCACATGGGAAACGGTGTCTGTCCATCAACCAACCTTTATTCCAAACCCTGCGCTTCTTTACAACTTGTCCTTGCACATCATGTTCAAGTTGCTTCTCAGCACATACACCATAGCAAAAGCTACTTTTTTCTTCCTTGAGAAGATGTGGAAAGGCATATTGCAGAGACAGGTAAGTGAACAGTCTGCAGGATGAACGTTCCTTGACAAAAATAACCGATCGTTCGTACGGACGTTCTTTTTGTGATTAACACTCAGAACCGTTATTTCCTGTACGTCACTTCCTGCATCGCTCAAACGAGCATATCTAGCATGTGTACATTATCTTTGAATGATCGTATCATTACAGCATGTACAGAACCGTGCACTTGTAGCAGGAATGGCGCAGGCTTTGTGATTATTCCACTGGAGAGCCACCTAAGAGTTAATCTTTTTAGCAAGTCAAATACAAAAACATGAAATATTGAATACATGTGTTGTGGATGTACAGGTGAATTTGTGTAAACTGTCTAGTCTGTGCCCTTGTGAACATTATGTGTCCTCCTTCCCACACTAGGTTGGGGTGGGAATGACCTGATAAGAAGAAAGTTATAGCGGGTATGGCCTGGTGGGTCATGAGGAAGAAAGCAGCTGGTAATATACAAAATATATTCTCATACTAACAATTGCAAGTTTTTTTTCATATTATAATAAAACATGGAGGTTTGGTCAAAATGAGCTAGCAATGGTCATGTAACGAGTTGATTAGTTGAGATTAGTGTATAATTGTTAACTCCAGATATCATAGAATTGAGTGCTGACGCTGAAATTTTCTGTATACACGTAAATAAATGCCAGCTTCTCGACTCTTCCCAGTTAGATGATATGGAAATAGGCACTCCCTGGGGTGAACCGAGTCGCGTGATCTTGCTGATGGAACTGTTGCTGTTTTGGACCATTGTACGCATCCAATAAAAATAAGAAGTTTTATTTGAGCAGTGCCTGAGTGTTTTGGGTCATTCTTTTACCCTTCCTGACACTTCTAGACCCACAAATACTTCCACCGTGTTACAGCACTATACGATCGTTCAAAATAATCATTGAACGGTTGTTAATCGTTCGTTTTCCAACAATAATTATTGCGTGTGTGTACATAGCCTTACTCAAACCAAAGTCTGGATAAAAAGTTGCTATAATGAACCTATTACTCTTTTAACCACCTGAGCGATAACCCCGACCTTGGTTCGGGTTTAAAATAATTACAATTATCGATAACCCTGAACTTTTCTCACTGTATGAAAATACAGTGAGAAAAGTTCGGGTTTATCGATCACTTACCTGGTCCCGCTGCGATCATCTAGCGTCGTCCTCCATTTATTTATGTATTCTTGTTTAAGCTGAATTTTTGTGTCTTTTATTTAACTTTATTAAAAGTATTTTTTTTTTTACATGATTGTGTTTCAAACATTTTTTATATTAATGATATCTACTAGAACCCTGTTCAGACATATTTCTGTAAGTTACAGGTCTACAATTTAAAAAAAAAAAATTTCATGAAAAACAGTGTAACGCTTTTGGAACAGAAATCTAGACATCAGTGTAACGCCCAGGAGGTTAAAGCTTCCAGGAGGTACGGAGACCATCATTTCACCTATGAGGACACTACTCCACTCTTTCAAGGCAGATGGTTGAAAGAGTAATGCTGTGAGGGTTTCCTATAAATACAGAGAGAGCTGTGATGTATGATACAAGCTCCAGGCCTACAGTCTTCCCTGGCACCTAAGACCTACAGCAAAGTTTAGAGAGTTACTTTTGTTGCCAGTGCTGGATAGCCATTTTATTTTCTTTGCTTATGCAACACCAATTTGAATCCAAGCCGGTGTTGCCAACAAGTAAGTAGTGTGGCATGCTCCCCAAGTCTCTTGTTTTGGAGCCCGTGGAGGTATTATAAGTTCAGGGAATGAACTTGAGGTGGGAAATGATGTGGACTTTATGATTTTATATAAGAATGAATCATAAAATTTACTATATACAAGGCTTTTGCCTCATACCGACAAATGACTATTACCTACATCTCATGTTTTACCACATTGTCTCAAAGTATGGGACTTCTGAACTCTGGACCTTTTGACCTCTCAATATACATCAAGTTTGTGACCAACAGGCCATTGTTCTACCAGACTTAAACATTGTAATTTTTTTTTTAAATATGCTTTTTATTGAAGGCAAAGTAACAGAATACAAAAATATTAAACAGTATAAAACAGCAATCATACACATAAGAAAATATTACAAGAAACATAATTACAACTGCAAAAACACTAAAAAAATAATTTGACAATATTTTTACATTCAGATTATTGCAGAAAAAGAGTATCCATAGTACATATATGATCACAAAGAGTATTAGCCTTGCCTAAACATTTTCTATACCTCATATAGATTATAATAAATGCACAATATGGCAAAAATTTGTCCAAATATACACTTTATTTATTCGAAGCACCAAGGGCCCTGCGATCATACCAAACCGCATGCCGGAAGGTTTCAATGACAGCATATTATTGAGATGGGAATAACGTGTGTTCGAGATAAGACATCCATGTAGCAAAAAATTGTTGTGGATGCGTGTCCAAGTGTTTGGTAGCTTCAGCTTTATCAATCAGCATTGGAGTATGCAAATAATTAGTAAATTGTGTCACCGTGGGTGGGCGGGGCTCTAACCATTGTTTCGGTATGGATTTCTTAGCTGGTTTAAACAAAGATGCTCCAATTTAGATATACTAGTGGTAGTGTCTTGAGAAGACATGCCATGAAATAACGCTAACTGAGATAATATATAATAAGTATGGCCAGTAACAGATTGAATAAATCGGAAAACCAATTTTCAAAAAATTCCTATAGCTGGACAATCCCAGAGCAGATTTTCTAAGGGAGCTAATGGTAAGGCACATTTTGGACATACTTACAATCTTTGAACAGGCAAGTGCGACTCGATCTTCAAATCAAATGCATAATGTGCTCTGTGAACAATCCTAAATTGCATTTCTCGCCAGACCTCGCCGATTATATATTTCCTGACAGCCGTATAACTAGATACCAGTAATTCCAAAGTATCAGAGTAAGAACAATGTAAAAACTCAGCCCATCTAGTAAAGAATTTTTGGGAGAAAACTGTATCCAAAGAGATATCCAATATTAATGGATATATATAGAGATCGTAAGCCTCAGGCGTGCCTAAAATTTGAACCAGTAATGATGGTAGGACCGAAATAGAGGTGGTACTCCTCTGGGCAAAAAAAGCCGATTTATTGTGCATATAATATAAAAAATGGGTAGAAGGAAGGGCACATTTAATACGTAGAATATCAAAAGATAGCAGACAATCGGTTTCATCTAATGAATTGAAATAGAATCAGTGTTCTCCCCAGAAATTTTTTTGGGTGTGGGGGGAAACTAGCCAGGTGGTAAAAAAAAGTGAGCGGGGCTAGACATGGCAAATTTGGAGCTCCTAACTATTTATGCCATATGTATCCAGTAACCCCTGCTTTAGTGTCAGTGTTCTACCTACCCCCTATACTTTGTTCCAATTTTCTAATGCATGGCTTGTTAGAATGTACAATTTTTCCATTTTTTTCATATTATGCCCCAACAGTCCAGTGTTGTGTATTTTAATCCAACTCCCTAGAGTTCTATGTTTTAAAACTGTAATCCCTTGTAGTAGTATAATATTGTGATCAATGTGGCTTAACAAATTAGGCTTAGTTCACATTAAAAAAATGCCCCTCCTGGGTGACTACTTGGCCACTGCTAGGCACCTGGGATTGGTAACAGGCAGTAAGTGCTGGGCTTTTCAGACCTAGCGATTTTCAAGCAGCAGTGGTTCCTGGCGAGAGGAAAGTGAGGGTTAAACGCAGCAAATGCAACCTTACTGCCAATGTGAATTCAGTCTACCTTCAGATCTCACCTCCTAGCGCTATACCTAGGTAACACAAAAGAGCATCATGCATGTGATTGCAGATGGGGGCAGGACAGCCAGTGCCCTCCACTCATCACTGCCAAAAACAAAAACTTCCTGTGAAATTTATCCACCTGCAGTGTGATAGCTGTGTGTGTAAAGTCTGCTTGTCAGATTCAGCAGCCTAACAACTCATTGCCCCTGATTCATCAAGCCAAATCGTATTATCGATCATGGGGGAGTTGCCCACCCTGCCCAGTTGTTTCAGTGCATTCTAGGAAATCCGAATTCGGGTTTGTCGAATGCAGCAAAATTCGGGTCGGGTCGACCCGAATTCGAACAGCCATATTCGGGTCGAACATAAGGACGACCCGAATTCGAACACCAACACTAGTACCTACATTGGCAAAGGGATGAGCCAGAGAATGGTCAAACAAACCAAAAGGTCAGGGCAGGCAGCGATCAGGAATAGTCAGGAAACAAGCCGGGGTCAGGACACAAATAAAGTTAGAAACAGGAACAGCGGAAACCTGGGATCAGAACCAGAAGGAACTCCTTGTCCAGGCAACTTCCTATTGCCACTCACTTCCTTGTAGTAGAGGAAGGTCATGTGATGGATGAGCCATGTGACCTGCAGATATCCTAAACCACCACCAGAGGGAGTGCTGGAGAGGAGGCAGTTCAGGTGCTGTTCACATGTTTGCCAGCGCCCACGGAGGAGTGCGCCCACGGAACACTCTAGTCCTCTGAGGCAAAAGGGGCAGCTGACAGGGAGTCATATGACCTGGACAGGAAGTAAGCAGAGACTGGGATCACTGGTGGGTGACACTAAAGAGGGCACAGAACACCTGGTCCTATAGGGATCTGTGACAGTCTGTCTTCAATAGTGAAAGGGATGACTGCCCTAAAATGACAACACACAATTTGTGTGCAAGGTGTGTACCTTCAATAGCAAAGGGATAACAGCCCTTAAAGTGACAATGTACCCTATTTTGTACAAGGTTGATCTTCAATACTGATAGTAATAACAAAACGTAATGTGAGACCATATCATTTTTGTACAAGGTGGGAATATACAATAGCGAAAGGGATTACAGCCCTTAAAGTTACAATGCACCATTGTGTACCTACAAAGCGAAAGGACTGTTATTCCTTTTTACCATTGAAGATACAATCGTGTGTTGTCACTTAAAGGGCTGTTATCTCTAACTTTTGTAGACACACCTTGTACACAAATGGTGCGTTGTCAAATTAGGGGCTGTCATCCCTTTCACTACTGAAGATGCAGACCTTTTACAAAAATAGTGTGTTGTCACTTTAGGGGCTGTTTTTCCTTTCACTATTGTAAGTACACACCTTGTCCAAAAATATTGCGTTGTCAATTTAAGGGCTTGTGACATGGCAAAAGGAGTCATCTTTGAGGGAAGGTATATTTGTCCACATTTCCTCTCCTATGGGAGAGATTACCCAGCAACGTGTCTGATGGGATTCCAGACCTGGATTTGCATGTCACTCAGAGGTGTTCTGATCCAGGGCAGTTCCAAATCAAAATAGGCCTTTTGGGGGGTCACCAGTCAAAAATGGTGCAATAAACCCGGTCCTCTGTTCCTAAGGACAATTTTCACACACCGCAATCCTCTCAAAAGTAGCAAGGTAAGCCTCCAACTCATCAGCCACTGTCATTTTCTGTAGAACAGGATTTGCACCAATAGTCTTACTGACAGTTTGTACTGGTACAGCAAAGTCCTCATCTAAGTTTGCCAGGCGTGGAGCTACCTCTTTAAGAACACTGCGATCCAATTGCTGAGCCTCTAATATTGCAACAATCTGGGTAGACAACAGCTTCATCATTTCACTCTGTTGGCGATTGGTGTCTTGTTGCACTGCTGTAGCATGCTGCTGGGCCCCAGGGGCCTGAATCAATGCTTTCATCACATCCTCCATTTTACAGTCTAAATAGAGAGATGCCCACATCCTGCACCATATGTGGTATACCACCCTTGTGGGATTACATTTTCTGGGGTAAAAGGTTAGACTGCAGGAGAGGTTAGACTTAGACTGCAGGAGAGATGTCTGAAGTACACTGGAGACATTAGTTAAGGTTGAAACTGATCAGCAGTCAGTTTTATTAACCACCCGACCGTTAAACCCGACCTTGGTTCGGGTTAAAAAAAATTGCAATTATCGATAAACCCAAACTTTTCTCACTGTATGAAAATCATCACTTACCTGGTCCCGCTGTGATCATCCAGTGTTGTGTTCATGTTCCAGCGTCGTTCTCCAGCGTCGATCTCCCTCTCCAGCGTCGGGTGCCTTCTCCGAGAAGAAGAAGCCGGCCGGCTTCTTCTTCTCCGTCCGTAGCGTGTACGTGTCCCTCGGCAATGACGTCGGCGCGTGTGCGGGAAATTCAATTCAAAACAATTTGTATTGGATTGAATACAAACTCCTGTATCCAATCCAATACAAAATAATTTAAAAAATTACAAACTCCTGTATCCAATCCAATACAAAATAATATAAAATAAATACAAAAGTATATAACTGGTAAATTCAAATGCTCATTTTGTATTGGAATGAATACAAAGTCCTGTATCCAATCCAATACAAAATAATACAAAATATATTTATGTGGTTTTGTCTATTGGTATGTGATTGGTTTTAAAATTTACCACACTAGGGAGGTGTTTTAGAAAAATATATTACTATACAGTATACCGAATTATCGCATTTTCAGTATTTTTCATTTATTTATGTATTCTTGTTTAAGCTGATTTTTGTGTATTTTATTTAATTTTATTAAAAGTATTTTTTTTTTTCATGATTGTGTGTTTCAAACATTTTTTATATTCATGATATCTACTAGAACCCTGTTCGGACATATTTCTGTAAGTTACAGGTCTACAATTTAAAAAAAACAAATTTCATGAAAAACAGTGTACCGCTTTTGGTACAGAAATCTAGACATCAGTGTAACGCCCAGGTGGTTAAAAAGGTTACAGAAGATAAAACAAAACAAAAATAAATCCTAGCCAATCAGGCACTGACTAAACAGCAGGCAGATTTCTCTCTACCAGTTGGTGGCTAACCCAGCCAACTCAACACAAACATTCCATCAACCTTTACTCACATGTAGTACAAGAGCCATTCTCACAGGCAGTTTCCCTGTGCCCCAGGAGAGATCTTTCTTCCTCTCCTTCCCCTTTTACCTGCTGCTCACAGCTGTGCAGTAATTAATGGCCAGACAAAACCAAACTCTAGCCTGGATCAGAACACTTCTGAGTGACATGCAAAACCCAGGTCTGGAATCCCAGCAGACATGTTGCTGGTTAATCTGTCCCATAGGAGAGGAAACAAGGAGAAATATACCTTCCCTCAAAGATGACTCAATTTTTGCCATGTCACAGGCTGTTATCCCTTTCACTATTGAAGAACACACACCTTGTACATAAATGGTATGTTGTCACCTTAAGGGCTGTTATTCCTTTCGCTTTTGTAGATACACCTTGTACACTAATGGTTCGTTGGCAAAGGAGGTATTTCATCCCTTTCATGGTGTGTTGTCACCTTATGGGCTGTTATCCCTTTTCTATTGTAGGTGCACACCCTGTACACAAATGGTGCTTTGTCATTTTAAGGGATGGTATGCCCATCAATATTGAGGTTATACACCTTGTACACAAATCGTGCGTTGTCAACAAAGGGCTGTTATCCCTTTTTTACTATTGAGGACACAAACCTTGTACAAAAATGGTGCGTTGTCACTATAAGGGCTGTTATGCGTGTCACTATTGAAGACACAAACCTTGTACAAAAATGGCGCTTTCTCACATTAGGGTTACATAGTTACATAGTAGGTCAAGTTGAAAACAGAAATAAGTCCATCAAGTTGAACCACCAGGGAAATAAACATATCCCAGATAAAAAAAAAAACCTATGGATATACTTGGTCCAGAGGAAGGCAAAAAACCCCTGGTACAATTTGCTCCAACAGGGGGAAAAACATTTTGTTCCTGAATCCATGAGGCAATCAGATGGTACCTGGATGAATGGTCACTGTTATTTTTACTTTAAATCCTTAATCACCAGTTATATTCTGTGCTTCTAGGAAAAGCATCCAGCTTTTTCTTACAGCAATCTATAGTAGTTGCTGAAACTACTTCCTGAGGGAGCCGATTCCACATTTTCACAGACCTTACAGTGAAGACGTCTCTTCTCAAGGGAGAATAGATTCAGTTCAGCTAATCTCTCCTCATAGCTGAGCTCCTCCATTCCTTTTATTAATTTATTTACCCTTCTCTGCACTCTCTCCAATTCCACAATGTCCTTTTTGTGGTGCTCAAAACTGGACTGCATATTCCAGATGTGGTCTAACCAATGCTTTGTACAGGGGCAGGATTATGTCTCCATCTCTGCAGTCTATTCCTCTTTTATTACAAGAAATTATTTTGCTAGCTTTAGATATTGCAGCTTGGCATTGCATGCTGTTATTAAGTCTATGATCTACAAGAACCTCCAGATCCTTTTGCATTTCTGACTCCCCGAAATGTATTCCCCCTAGACAGTATGAATCACGCATGTTGTTAGCCCCCAAGTGCATACCTTTTCTAAACTTGTTGACCCTAACTTGCATATTACCCGTCTGTGGGGTGTCAAATGCTTTAGCAAAGTCCAAGTATACTATATTAACTGCTATTCCACTGTCTACCTGTTTACTTACTTCCTCATAAAAGGAGAGTAAATTTGTTTGACAACTTTGGTCTTTCTTGAAGCCATGCTGACTATCACTTTTTTTTTCTAGCAGAAACTCCTCTATGTGGTTCTTTATCAAACTCTCTAGGATCTTTCCAACTATGGACGTTAAAGTAACCGGTAGTAGTTAACTGGAAATTACTTTGCTCCCTTTTTGAAGATAGGAACCACATTGGCCTTGCACCAATCCATTGGTACCATGCCAGTGACTAAAGAGTCTCTAAAAATTAGAAATGAGCTAAGCTCTTTGAGGACACGTGGATGCAATCCATCAGGTCCTGGTGCTTTGTAAACCTTAATTTTGCCCAACTATTTATTAATTATATCAATTTTGAGCCGTTGTGAACCGTTTAAGGCAGTGACATTGCTATTATTCATTTGGACTTGAGCTCTGTCATTTGTTTACACAGAGCTAAAAGAAAGTGTTTAGTAAATCTGCCTTTTCTTTATCCCCAGTTACCAATCCAGAGACATCCTTTATAGGGCCTACATGCTCAGATCTGATCTTTTTGCTATTAATATGTTTAAAAGGTTTGTTGGGGTTTGCCTTACTCTCCTTTGCAATCTGTCTTTCATTTTGAAGTTTTGCACATTTTATCCCCTTTTACATCTTTTGTTATATTTATAATTTTCAAATGATGAAGGTGATCCTTCACTTTTATATTTTTGGAATGCCCTTCTTTATGGCTTTGTCATTTTCACTATTGTAGACACACCCTGCATTAAAAAATCATGCGTTGTCACTTTAAGGGCTGTTTTCCCTTTTCGCTATTGTAGGTACTGTCAATGGTAAGTTGACAATTATTCACGACAACTTCTGAGGTATAGTAAAAGAATCAAGGTTTTATTCACGCGTGGGAAACTCACAACAGACAAGGCAATAGAGGTTGGGACTGTCCCTTCCTCTGTCTATGAGAGTCTCTGAAAACTTTAGCCAAAGTCTATATTTTATCTCCTTTAGTTCCTTGCGTCACCGCTCATCCAATTCTGGGCTGGTCTCTTCTTTAATTTGCCTGGAGAAAAAGCGAGATGTTGTTTTTCTTTTTACTGCCGCTGTACATTCCACTTTTAATTGGTTTTCTTGGGGGGGTTATAGTTTCCATGGTCTCCTTATCTGCTGGCAGTTTCTATGGTCTTCTTATCTGGTTTCACTTGACCAGGTGCAAGGCCAAGGCGCCTCCGGGAACCCCACACAACCACCATATATCTGCTAATAAATTTCTGTGGTTTTTAAATTGCTGTGTGGTCCATGTGCAGTTGCTGCAAACTGGCTCTGCTGTGTTGCAGTACCTAAATTTTTTTCCTTTTTTCTAAGTGTGTGCAGTACTTAAATTTTTTTCCTTTTTTCTAAGTGTTAATATAGCAAGTATAATTGCCCCTATATTTCAGCCTGCTGCTCCCCAACTTGCACAATTATTCCCATAATAACTATCTGTTACACAGACATAGATGTGACTGACTGCATATGGGGCGTTTCTATTATTGCATCTCCAAGGAATGGGCCCACCTCCCTCCTGTTCGCAATTGACTATTTTACAGAAATCTAAAGTGTAAATACCGTATTTTTCGCCGTATAAGACTAAATATAAATATTTATATATAATATAATATAAGACGCACCCAATTTTAAAGGAGGAAAATCTAGAAAAAAAAGATTCTGAAAGATTATTCCCCTTCTGATCACTCATGTGCGCTCTGCTTTACAGACAGGAGAAGACACGATGCTGGCAGAGGAGAGGAGACAGACGCTGCATGCAGCCAGAGACACACGCAGGATCGGGTATCGGATGAGTATATTATTTTAATTATTTTATAACACATTTGTAGTATAGGACACACTAACTTTTCCCCCCCAGTTTTGGGGAAGAAAAAGTGCGTCTTATACAGCAAAAAATACGGTAACTGGTGTAAGATTCTGTGCTTGGACTGCCCACACAGTTATCCACCAATACAGGCCTAAAGGATCCAAGGGTGTACCCATATCTAAATAACCTCCCTTTTATTTAGTAGATCACCTGATGGTTCTCTGTGTTACTTTCACTGCACTGGAGTGGACAGTGGTGCTCCCCTTCGATCGAGAAATCGTTCTTCTAGGTGGCACTTCTGCTGTCATTCACATCACTATCAGATGATCCCTGCATCCCTATTGCTTTCCTACAATGGGTCAGGTGGATCCAGGCAGATCGGCCCTCCACCTTTACAGCTGTTTGGGTAGTTAGGAGTACCTGATATGGTCCCTCCTGTTGACACATGTGTCACTATCACTGCTAACCTATACAAGTTTTTTGGTAATACCAGCTTTCTACCCAGTACCCAAATCATACTGTCATCCTGTAAGGCTCCTGATTTTGCTCAGGCCCTTACAACTAAGAGTTCATGTTCTGTCTCTGTCCAGTATTGGCTTTCAAAAGGAAGGTCTGGACCCTCCTGTCTATGGTAATATACTGTCATATGAGGGTCGGTCGTTCCTTCCCCTGGTCCTGGGTGATTATGCAACCACCCCCTTATCCAATCACTTCCATCTAGGTTTCTGTTGTCATGTCACCCCCTGGATTTCGGACTATGACTGTCATTTGTCTTGTCCATGATGGGGCTTCCTGTTTTCTTATTACTGATCTACAGGCCCCAGTGTCACACAAAAATGTCACTAATTTCCCTTCCACATTTAAAGGTTATCTTTGGTTTGTATTGGTCAGCAAAATTCAGGTCAACAATTTCCTTGTCCCCTGTAAATTCCTCCCTTTCTGAGCCTAGTCATGCTGTTTCCTCATCTGTGTCTTTTCTCATACAACCTCTTGCAAAATGTCCCTTCTTTCCACATTTATAACATTCTCCCCTTTTATGTCTTCCCTCATAATCCTTGATGGGGCGACGTGGTTTTCGTGGCTCCCCCTTTTGTGCATCATACATACAGTTTTCATTCTCACTTTCTATTGCATACCCATCTACTTGCTTGACCTTCTCACGTGGTTTTTGTTTTGTATACAAATACCGTTCGGCATGTCTGGCATGTTCAGTTAGATCTGTCAATCTACAGGTTCTGTGATTTATCATGTGTTTAGTGATAAATTTACAATTTGGGGTAAGAATCCCTTGATAATTGCATTTTTTAGCTGTTGCTCGTACGGGGAACCCTGTGTCTGATCTGCTGGTATGTCTATTCCTGAATTATTGTCAAACACTTGTCTCATTCTTACTATAAAGTCATCAACACTTTCGTCAGGTTTTTCCATACACTGGTTATTGATTGTCCAGTCTGCCCTTCTCGTCCACCTGGCCTGAATACGCTCCATTAAATCTCTTATCCTATGACGTTAATCTCCACTGTCATGTCCATATGAAATGAATCATTAGCACACCATCTCGCGGGAAGGGATTTACACTTCCCATGCTCTCAGTCCATCCTGACTAAAATTACCCTTTTTAGAGGTTAAACCTGTTTGCAGCCAGCTGAATCTTTCATGCCCAGGTACAAGAAAACCAAAGGACCAAGTAGGTCAGCCAAGAAATCTGATCTCCACCATTATTTTCCTCTCAGACTCCCCAACTGTTTTTGACTGGGAAACAAGTAAGATGGCAACCCCAGCCACAGGTCAGATCAGAGGCTTCAGGATGAAGAGTCTGGGACACAAGCTGACAGCCCAGACTCACCCCTCCTCCCTCTCTAGCATCTCTGTGTCTGACAGCCCAGATTTCACTTTCTCCTGTAGAGCAACAAAGTCTTCCCAGTGATCTGCAAACTCTCCTAAAGTTTCTGTAAGGAGGATTTTGAGTCTTTAGTCATGCACTTGAAAAAGTCTCTTAGTGAAAAACAGAATCCCTTTAGCATCAGATCACTGCAGTGGATACAAGGGTGACTGCACTAGGATCAACTACATCGTATACAGATTCAAGAATTACAGCCTTGGAGCATTCACAAGTGCAGATACATTCCTTTCTATCATCAATAGCACTTAGAATGGATGACCAAGAGAACAGAGGGAGACAGAATAATATACGGATGAAAAGCATACCATAAGCTACTCTTATGCCCTGAATGAAAGGTTCTGTTCCACATACTCGGGCAACATAATCCTTACATTGATCTGGTGTCAGATATCCATCAAATTTATAATTAATTCTTGTCTCTATATTTAAGATTTCCTTTATCCATACTTAACATTATTATTTCATCATCAGTCATTTTGTCTTTTACCTTTGAACAACAAACACCCATCTTCAGTTTCTTATCTTTTGACTATACTTTTCTATACTCAAAAGTCCTGTTTCCTTTAAATGTGACAATTACTCAAAAAACACTTCCTTGGGTAATAATTCTCACCACCCACAACTATTTGTCCCCAGTTCTTGAATTATTACCAACTGATATGGTTGTTGGGACACGTTCAAAGAGCAACTTTTCTAAATATATTTCATGAGGGCCCCACAGAATATTCCGATTCAATACCGGGTGGTATATGAATCTTACTGACAAGGTCACTGTGCTCGTCTTTCCTCACCAGAACGCTGATGAGAGACTTGCCTAAATGTGACAGACTTTGAGCCGTTATAAGTCTGTACGGTTGGAATATCTGCACTAGATACAACCTTCTCCACAATATAGCAATATAACAATTTAAATAAAATGTCAAAGCAATAAAAATGTCAAACAATTTGCAGCAGAAAATGTCAAACAATTAGCAGTAGAAAAATGTCAAACAATTAGCAGTATTTGGAAATTTAAAAACTTTCTTACCCTACGAAAACCAGGACTCTTTTGACGTCAGGAGGAGTCCTGTCGTGGAAACTGTCAATCTTGAATCGTCACCTGGGTGTTACACTGAGGTCTAGATTTCTGTTTACACTGAAATTTCTGTTTACACTGCGTTACACTGTTTTTCATGAAATTTTTTTTTTTAAATTCTAGACCTGTAAATGACAGAAATATGTCCGAACAAGGGTTCTAGTAGATATCATGAATATAAAAAATGTTTGAAACACACAATCATGTAAAAAAAAAAATTACTTTTAATAAAATTAAATAAAAGACACAAAAAAATCAGCATAAACAAGAATACATAAATAAAGGGGTTAAAGTTTCCATGGTCTCCTTATCTGCTGGCAGTTTCTATTGTCTTCTTATCTGGTTAGTTAGTCATTTTAAAACAGAATAATATATGTTGAGTTAATTCTCACTATACTTGTGGTATATAAATTTTATATACATTCACAGTACACACCTTGTAAACAAATGGTCATGTCACTTGAAAGGCTGTCTAATAATTCCACCCCTGGAAGATTTCTTTTAAGCGTCCATGAATCCTATGAATCCTACTTTAGTGATTATGTGGAATACGCACTAAACAAAAGTAAGTGCAGAAGTGAATCTCCTTCCGCCCTTGGTCACAAACATGCCTGTGCAAACCCCTGTATGGACGGTTATCAGTATAGTAGAGGGGAAGTTCTTCACAACTAGTAGACTGCACATGCGCAATTTCTTTGCGGTTAACCCATTTAAGAGCGGAATGCTGGCAGGAACAGTCTCTTCTCGGCTGGCTGCCAGCACTTCGTCCTGTCCCACTATTCACCAACGCAAAAGTAATTTTTTTCTTCTTTTTCTTCACCTCCTAAACTTAGAATGATAACATATGGTTAGGCTTCAAATGTATATAGGGATTAATATTTATTTTCTTAATTCCTCATTCCAGAGTTCCTAACAGGAACTAATCCCAGATCCGTAGGCTTTCTCTTTGGCACCTACAGAGTCTAACAGTATCACTCATCTCTAAGCCCTTAGGTAGGTCAAATTTGTACTTACAAATAAACTCTGTCCTAAATTCCAGTAATTAACCCCTTAAGAATTTAAGAACGGTTTCTTTTCTGCATATATACTGACCAATTCTTCTGGGGCAGTTCCCTGTACATAAGATTTTGGAAAATTGTAAGTGTTTTTTCATACGCCAAAACCCACTGTACCCCCTAGATATACACTTCTATATGTTAATCAGGAGTCTTGTATCCATATTATTTAGGTATATTGGCATACATGGACTTAAGAAATTAAGATTGAAATCTGATGGGATACTCGTTCTAATAGAAACATCACTTTGGGTCTAGGCACTGCCAACTTTAAAGTAAATTTAGACTTAAGAATTTTATAAACTGATAGCAATGGCTATTTTCCTCTTACATTAAGTATACCTCTTTTCCAATATAGGTTATTATTTTTCCAATTACTTCACTATCCGGATAATTAACACTGTTAACTACTCCTTGATCAACACTCACTGGTCATTCTACTAAGTAAGTGACATTTCCCTTATTTATACAACGAATAAACATTAAACAATTTTGTAGGGTATACCTATATATCATATATTTTCTATTGTCATGCCCTTCCTAAGCACAATCTGGTCACCATTACTTTTCCGACACTGATGTTCATTGATACCTCATGAAACACTCATTGATACACTCATGAAAACAGCTATATACTGTATATAATACTTTGATGAAACATACTTTACAATAACTGTGTTTTTATTGTTATGTATTGGATACGGTATTGTACTGTAGTACCTTGAAGTTGCTGTATTCTAAATGTGTATATATATGTTTTTAATAACAGTTCTGGTCTCAAAAATACCCCGAGGAAGCCCACTGGCAAAACACGTCAGTAGCTGAGACTAATACCCAGTGACCCCATATACCCCTAGAATTCTCTGTGAAATTGTAAACACAAATCTAGTGTTCATTATTATTAGTGCAGTATCTCTGTTTAGCTGAGGAAAAAGCTTAGTAGATCTCTGTTGTACACAGGTGAAAATATTGAAACTAAACCTATTTTGATTTTACCATAATGAATGCCTACAAAAGCCTGTCTTTTCTTTTACTTCTCTTCTATATACCATTGAAAGGCTGTCACCATTTCACTAATATATGTACACACCTTGTACACAAATGGTGCATTGTCATTTTAAGGGCTGTTATCCCATTCAATATTGAGGTTATACGCCTTGTACACAAATGTTGCGCTGCCACTTTAAGGCCTTTTATCGTTAATGTCGGTACACACCTTGTACACAAATAGTGCTTTGTAACTTTAAGTGCTGTTATCCCTTTTCACCATTGAAGATACAAACCTTAAAAAGGTACAAAAACGGTATGTTGTCACTTTAAGAACTGCTATCCCTTTAGCTTTTGTAGACACACCTTGTACACAAATGGTGCATTGTCAAATTAAGGGCTGTTAACCCCATTTACTTTAGAAGCCACACACCTTGTACACAAATGGTACGTTGTCACTTTAGGGGCTTTAATTCCTTTCACTATTGTAGGCACACACCTTGTACAAAAAACACACCTTCTTCTGGTGTTGTCACCTTTTGTTATCCCTTTGCTATTATATGTACACACCTTGTAGTCGAAGAGTGTGTTGTCTCTTTAAGGGCTGTTATCCCTTTTATTTTGTAGACAAATTGTTAGCACTGCAAGCCGTGCCGGTGCCGCTGCTCCCAATCGCAGGCACGGGCGCCGGGTCCTATCTCTCAGGTAACCCACTACCTATGTTCCATGTCAGTATTTCTTTCACGCTGGGACTTGCTCTGATGAGTGAGCTGGCGTGGGTGTGTCTCTGAGGTAACACACACACGCCCTCTGTTTCCTACAGCATATGGCTCATGTCCTGCAGGTATTTAAAGGCACCTCCTATTACAGGAAGTTGCCTGAACAATCTCTGGCTTACCTGCGTTACTCTCACTGCTAAGGTGTGTTGTTTGTTTGCTCTGCTGTGTACCGAACCTTGCCTCTAGTGAAGACCTGGTAGCTGCTTAGTCACGCCCCTCTGGAGTGTACCCGGTCAGTGGCACAGTGGGTCCACACCCGCTTGCATAACACAAATCTTGTACACAAATGGTGCAATGTCATCCCTTTCACTTTTGTAGACACTCACTTTGTACAAAAATGGTGCATTATCACTTACTAACCCCCCTAGCGTTCTAATTCTGTCAGTTTTTTTATGCAAAAAGTGATACAATTTATTTTTGCATAGAAATGTGTTGTTTATATTGTGGGCCTGTAATTCTTAGGATTAACTCCAGAGTATGATAATTATATTTATTTAATATATTATAATCATAAATTATAATATTATAATTAAAAATAATAATTATAAAAAATAATGAAATAATTGACAACAATGTAATTTATCAAAAAAACAAATTTATAAAAACATTTTCACTGAAATTTGTCCAAACAAGGGTTCCATATTATTGATAAATATTGTTATAAATTAACCTCCCAACCGTTAAGCCCGAACTTTTCCGTGCTAAAAAAAGTTGCAATTATCGTTAACCCCGAACTTTTCTCACCAGGTGGTTAAATGTTTCAGTGTTTAATTTATTTCAAAGTAGGCCTACACATGCACACTTGTTGTAACAGGTAAAATTAAAAAAATATTAAAACTTTTAAAAGTTTATAAACTGTTTTATGTTTTGCGGCTTCAGACTATTTTTCTTTAGTGGAAGAGGAGGCAAAATGGCTCTTTTGATAGTAAAGGTTGCCGACCCCTGTACTAGACCCTTGCTCGGACATATTTCTGTAACTTACAGGTCTAAAATTTAAAAAAAAAATGCAGATTTTAGAAAAAAAAATATTTACTTTTCCAGTAGACATCCCGGTTGTGGTAGATTTTGAAGCAGGGTGCTACACAAAGTCCAACATCACAGTCAGGACAGTAGAAACTGGTTTCCTTTCTGACCTTCCTTCCTCTGTCATCGGTCTTTGAGCAGCAAACCACACACATCCTTGTAGGGGCTGCCTTTTTCTGGGTTGGTGGGATGTATTCAGGTAAGTGGCGACCATCAGTTGTTCTGGGTTGACAACAGTGGAAGCACGACGTCCAGGTCTATTCATAGCCACTGATGGTGTTTGGAGGTTCTTGACTATGGATTTGGAAACTTGCAAAATGAAGTCTGAATGATTCACAGGCCTCTGCCAATTTTTTCTGTACAGAATGTAGGCATTCCATATGCACTGCTCAACAAGATGCCTGAAAATCTTCTTGTAGTACTTCCTTTGCTGTTTCCTCATCGCTGGGTAGAATGTCATGGCTTGGTCAGCTCTGTCGACACCTCCCATGGTGTTGTTGTAGTCAATCACCACCTGTGGCTTCATCACTTCTTTCCCATGTTTTGTGTGTACCAGAACCGTGGAGGCATTATGGACAGTACTCATCAGGCACACATCTTTTGTGTCACGCCATCTCAGGGCCATTATCTTGCCTTTCTGCCAGGCAACAATTTCTCCTGTCTTCCGCTTCCCTTTTGTAAACAGTGATGGCAGGTTGCGCCGGTTAGACCTAACGGTTCCATAAGCATCTGTTCTGTGTTGCAGAAGGAACTCATAAAGTCAAAGAATGGAGTGGCAATCATTTTATTCTTGGACCAGTACCACTTCTGCACGAGTTTGCCCACAACTCCCTGCAGGATCACTAAGCCCAAAAACAGCCAAATGTCATCCTTGGTCATAGGTTCCCCTTTCTGCTTTTTGCAGGTGTGGAGCACCTGTTGTCCAGCGTACCTGCATAAAACAAAATAAAAAAGGTATTTTAGGTTATGTTCTTTTATAGTGTGGTAAAGGTTGCAAGTAATATGTTAGCAAACACAGAGCAGCATACATATCTGCATAAAAAAATAATTTAGCAAAAAATTTCCAAAAGTTAGCAAACAAAAAGCAGTATACATGTTTGCAAAAAAATTTCCACCCCAGGGAGGGGGTTTGGGGGGCCGGCTATCCCAGGCCAACCTGAGCTCCGCGGCACTGCGGTATCGTCACCTTTAGGGAGGATTCTGACTTCTGTATTCATACTGAAAATCAAGATAAAGCGAGCTTTTGCTCTTCTGCTCCACGGGAGGTTTCTCTCCTCCCTGAGCTCGCCTTAGGACACCTGCGAGCCAGAAGCGAGAGCCCCTCGGGGCTCGCCCCCCCGCCTCACCGGGTAAGTGAAAAAACGATAAGAGTAGTGGTATTTCACCGGCGGCGCCCCGCCGCGGGGCCGGGGCCTCCCACTTATCCTACACCTCTCATGTGTCTTCACAGTTGCAGACTGGAGTAACGCTCAACAGGGTCTTCTTTCCCCGCTGATTCCGCCAAGCCCGTTCCCTTGGCTGTGGTTTCGCTAGATAGTAGGTAGGGACAGTGGGAATCTCGTTCATCCATTCATGCGCATCACTAATTAGATGACGAGGCATTTGGCTACCTTAAGAGAGTCATAGTTACTCCCGCTGTTTACCTGCGCTTCATTGAATTTCTTCACTTTGACATTCAGAACACCGCTTTGCGCCCCAGCCCGACCGACCCAGCTCTTAGAGCCAATCTCGAAGTTACGGATCTGACTTGCCGTATTCCCCTACCTATATTGTTCTAACATGCCAGAGGCTGTTCACCTTGGAGACCTGCTGAAGATATGGGTACGGCCCAGTACGAGATTTACACCCTCTTCCCCGAATTTTCAAGGGCTGCCGAGAGCTCACCAGACGCCGCCGGAACTGCAACACTTTCCAAGGCAAAGGCCCCTCTCTCGGGGTGAACCCATTCCAGGGCGCCCTGCCCTTCACAAAGAAAAGAGAACTCTCCACAGGGCTCCTGCCGGCTTTTGCAGGATCGGT
>NC_092870.1:3196357-3211357 GCF_032062135.1 Pyxicephalus adspersus | reverse complement strand
CTTCCTGCAGGCTCCTCTCTTCCTGTCTTCCCCCTGCAACAGCGTCGCTGTCTCGATGAGTCACCGGAGAAGTTTACGGGAGACGTCTGTGCAGGTGCCGGTGGGCGTGGCCAGCGGGAAATTCATATTTTTTGTTTTGGATTCAATACAAATAACTGTATTGAATCCAATACAAAGTAGCTAGTATCTTTCCGACGGTTGGAGTGAGAGATACACTGTTACAGTGCACTGCCTACCTGCCAATACATTTGATCACTGACCTCTGCCTGATCTTTTGACCATTTCTCTGCCTGCCGCCTGCCCTGACCTCTGCCTGGATTCTGACATCTCTGCCTGCTGCCAGCCCTGACCTCTGCCATGGCATCCAAAAGGCGTCTCTCAAGTCAAGCTGCATATGAACAACTTGCAGACAGCAAGAGCGACTTGGAATCACAAGTAGAGTCAGTTGACAGTGATTACCCTGGAAACCTGTCATCGGACACAGAAAGTGACAGCGATTCGGACACTGTTCGTGACAACCGCATCTGGTGCTCTATTGATATCAGTCAGCCTCAGCCGATGCCCCCAAGATTCCCATTCACTGGGGAGCCTGGTCCGAAAGTAGAGGTGGAGCACAACCCCCTGGCGTACCTGGAGCTATTTCTGAATGACAAAGCCATACAAAAAATTGTTGAGGAAACCAACAGGTATGCCGAGCAACAGTTAGCTGCCACATCCAGCGGGTTTTCCAGGACAAGAAAATGGGAACCTGTCGCTGAAAAGGACATTTGGCTGTTTCTGGGCCTTATTATTCTGCAGGGAGAGGTGGGGAAACCCCTGCAGAAGTGGTATTGGTCCACTAATAGGCTGATCGCTACCCCTTTTTTTGGAACAGTCATGTCTGAGTACCGTTTTTGCCTTATAATGAAGTTTCTACATTTTTCAAATAATGAAACATTTGATGAGACCACACATCCTGCGCCCAAGCTGAAAAAAATCTGGGAGTTGTATCAGATATTGTTGGAGAACTTCAGAGACAGCTATGTACCCTAAAGAGAAGTAAGCATAGACGAAAGTCTAATGTCCTACAAGGGGAAGCTCAGCTGGATCCAATATATTGCATCTAAGAGGGCCAGATTTGGAGTCAAGTCCTTCATGCTGTGTGAATCAGCAACAGGGTACATATGGAACACCCTCATTTACACTGGGAGAGGCACAAAATTTAGCCCCAGATTCAGCAGCTATGGATAAATAGCAGGAAAAAATATTATAAAAAAATGTTTAGGCATCTGGTGGAACAATGTCTTTGGAATGCTTTCATTCTTTTCAAAGCAAAGAATGACAGGCCTGTACTTCACCATGATTTTATCTGGCAAATTTGTGAGGCCATATGTCTAAAATATCAAAGAGAAGAAACGGATAGAGTTGGACGCCGTGCTACCACGGTGGTGAACCCAGAACGCCTGACTGGTCGCCACTTTGTGGACTACATAACGCCAAGCGCAAGAAAAGAAGCGCCAATGAGGATGTGCGTGGTGTGTTGCGCTAAGCGTGATAACACCGGGAGAAAAATAAGAAAGGAAACCCGGTTCTACTGCCCGGATTGTGATGTTGTGCTGTCCCTTGTTTCAAAATATATCACACCCGGGATGTTTATTAGTTTATGAGAAAAATCATAAAAACCTCAGATTTTTGTGTTTTTTATTTAAAGTTTATTAATAAATGTAATTAATATTATTGACATGATTTTGTGTTTCAAACTTTATTTTACTCAGATTCTTGTTTGAACATATTCTGGCAAGTTATGCCTAAGAATTACAGGCCTACAATGAAAAAAATTTTTCATGAAAAAAAATGTACCGCTTTTTGATATATAAATCCAGAAAGAAATAAACCGCTAGGGAGGTTAATATACGCTATTGGACATTTTCTTTTTTCATTACAAACACAAACAGAAATGCATAATCCATAGTACAAATAAAAGAATAAACTCCATAGGAGGAAAATAAACTCTTCCATGGGAATAAATGAAAATTTTCTCCATAGGAGAGAAATAATTTCAACATAGGAACACAGGAATGGATCCGGTACCTATCCATAGGAAGGAAATAGGAACATCATTAATAAATAATTCTGAAAAAAACAGAAACCACCATTTACTAACACAATCTCTCTTCTGTTATTTATTTTGTATTAATTTATGTTTTACAAATAAATGTAACTTTACACACAAAATATTTCTATTACTACAAAACCAGAAAACTATTTCCATAAATTTTCAATCCAAACCATGCTTATGAACAAGACTTGAATCGTAGTCATGACAATTTGCAAACCTGGAAGAAAAAGCAAGATTATAGGTAATTCCCCCCTAATACATGCAGCTTTTTTCCCAAAAAAATCATTAAACAAAAACTACAGGGGTGAAAGGGAACAGAAAACCAACACCCTAAAGAAAGAAAAGAGATCACAGAAGCCTGACATTCCTCCACTCCTTTGCCCAGGCCCTCCCTTCACCCCTCTCCCTCTCAAGTACCGCCACCTTCTTTATCTCACCTACAGTTTCAACAACCACCACCTCCATTTTCTGCCGGATGGAAACCTGACACTGTGTGCCCCAAGTGAAATAACGGACCACTAAACTAACTAAAAATGTGTCTCAAAACTAAAGTCTAAAAGGAGTCTGAAAGGCCCCATACACCCACTCTGCATAACTCACGCTGGAGAGGAAAGGAATACCTAGAGTCCTCCCCTCCCGTCTATAAACTTTTACATTTAAAGGGCACCGGAGTAGGAAGTGGTCCATGGTCTTCTCAACCCCTCCGCATTCAACCCTGGGACATCCACGATCCCCCACAGCGCGATATTTCAAATTGCCCCTTATGCAAAGTCTGCCATGGAAAGGAAGCCAAGTTAGATCTCTGAACTTTAGTGGAACCCGTTCCAAATTGAGCAAGCACAACCCTCCCTCTAAGACCAAACTTTAGCAATCCTTTAAGGCCAATTGCTCATGAGATACCAAGTTCAAAACTCTCTCTCCCAAGATTTCTCCTAGAAAGAGACCTTACCTCCTCAACCGTCACACGCCATTGCCTAAGCAACTCAGGCACTGGGCAACAAAGGCGGACAGATTGCCATGGCAAACCCTCAGGCTCCTCACAACTCCGCCGTTCATCCAGACCTACAGAAAAGGACCAAACCATTCCTGAAAAGAACTTGCCCACCTGGGAGGCCTCTCCCTGCCAACATACTACCAAAATTAACTTTAAAAGACAGCAGAGAAAAAAGATCACTGGGCTGACCATTCCTAAGCCACCCTTCCTCCTAGGCAGATAAGTCACACTCCTCCTGACCAAATTCAGTCTGTTTCCCCATAACAGATTAAGTAAACAACTGAAAAGTCTTGCATAACAAGATGCTGGCAAAATGCAGACATAGCTGACATACAGAAACACTGGAATCAGGTAGGTCTTGATAAGGTCAACCCTTTCCCTCAAATAGAGCCGCCAACCCTTCCAGCGTCCCACTTTGTCATTCGCATCAGACAACCTGATTTCTTAATTTTTAAGGCCATAATCGCCTGGACCAAATTTGATGCCAAGCACTTTAATTTCATGACTGGGCACAGGGAGGGTTTCTGGGAGTTTGAAGCCCCCATCCTTCTTTCCCCCCTAACCAGAAAACTTCACTCTTTTCCTGGTTGATCAAGGAACCGGATGCCTCAGCATTCTGCCCAACCTCAGAAACCACCACCTGCGCCTCTCCTGGCTCAGAGACGAGGACAAAAACATCATCAGCATACGCCACAACCCTAAGGGGAGGTCCCCCAACAGGACCCAGAGATACCCCCTGAAGCAAGGCGGCCTCCAACCGCCTTACCAGAGGGTCAATGGAAAATACATACAACAGGAGGCTTAATGGGCAACCCTGACGTACCCCAGAACCAACCCTGAAAGGCTTCCCAGTCCAAATGTTATTGAGGGGGAAGCTCTCAGCCCCTGATACAATGTTTTAAGCCAACCAATGAAACCTTCCCCCAGGCCGTACTTTCCAAGGAGCAGCCAGAGGTACTCAAGCCTTCAAATGATCCAATGTCAGCAGATACTTACTCCCAACCAGCTGGGACAGCACACACCACGGACAGAGTGCTTCTATCCGAAACAGAACAGTGCTGGCTGCTGGAAAGTAACCCTTCTGCGACTACAGAAACAAACTTTTTGCCAGAATCTTCCTATCCACATTGAGGAGACTGATGGGGCGCCAGTTCTCCAACAATGTCACATCTTTCCCCTTTGACAGCAAGATCACAGCTGACTGTCTCATTGACGGAGGGAGCGAGCCATCTCACAAACAGCCATTAAAGACCTCCGTCAAGTAAGGGGCCAGAAGGGTTCTAAAAGTTTTAACAAACTCGGCTGTCAACCCATCCGGTCCCGGCGACTTCTTCACAGCAAGTTCTTCAAGTTCTCATCTGTCAAAGTGGCCACAGAGGAGTCCTTATTCAGACCTGGTGTTGAATCCAGAAACCCTCCATCCTGTCTCGATCAAGGGTCTTAACCCCAAGAAGGTTGACGTAAAAGGAGCCAACAGATTCCAAAATCTCTGTCCTGGATTTTGCCAGAGAGCCAGAGCTATCTTTTAAACACGTAACTGATTTAACCGCCATACTTCTCTTGAATTTCTAGTAAGGGTCAGGAGAGTGGTATTTCCCGTAATCCCTCTCCAGAACTAGAGAAGCATGCCTATCATACTGGTGCTTCCTGAGGAGAAGTTTGACCTCAGCGATCTCCCTAGGATCCCCATTGCCCGAAACAAGATGGTTGAGCCTTCTCTGTAAACCCTGATAGGCAGCATACGTATTTATTTGAATCCTTTTACCTGTAGTCTTGAAAAGCCTGGTGATTCTCCGTTTTGTAATCTCCCACCACTCAGCCTTGCTACCACAAAATTCCAGAATTGAAACCAGTGCCTGAAAGAGATCCTCAAAGGATTGTCTTACCTTCTTGTCTTCCAATAGCGCAGAATTCAGTCTCCAGATCCCCTTTCCTCTCTGTGAAATGTCTGAGACCCCCCGGAGTCATACTTACAAAAGTGATCAGAGAACTCCACTGCCCGACAAACTGGTGTCAAACAAGCAGTACCCTCCTTAAAAAAAAAAAAAAAAAACACTATGCTACTCTTGCAATTACCTCTCTGATATGTAAACCCCGGATTGCAACGAACGTGTGCATCGACCGGACCTGCTTGTCTAACTAGGCTATTTAAAAAAACACTATCATAGCCCAGCCGGCCTCCCGTACCTCCTCTGTCCAATGGCCTAACAATGGTAATCACCACCTGCTGAGCCGTAAAAATAAAAGGCTTGATCGTTGTGAAAAGGCACTTCCTGTCCCATTTAGACAGGGGCCCATAGATGTTAATCAGGCGCAGTTCATGACCCCCACAAGGATGTCGAATACCATGCATCTCCCTATTTCAATCTCAATAACCCACCGGCAAGTAAACCCATCGGTTTTAAAAAGTACCGCAACTCCACTGTAGGGCTCAGCCGCAAGAGACCAGAAGGAAGGGCCACAGCGCCACTCCCTCTTGGCAGCATGTACATCTGCCAAACTTTCCAGCCTGGTATCCTGCAAAAACAAAATTTCAGCATCAATTTTGCTGAGCAAAATTAAGGCCTCCTCATGAGCCCTTACTGACTTTATACTGGTGACATTAATGGTAGCCAGGCAAAGTGGAGCGGGCCCAGCCATTAGGGTGATTGAGACACCTGTTTCCTTGCCTTAACTGATTCCACCGACTCCCTTGCCGGTGACCTAGGCCTTTTAAGCATGCCTGGAGAGGGGTCATCCTCCATATGGGAAAAAGAATCTCCATCCCCCTCATCCCCAGACAAGACCTGGAATTTATCTTTAACCCCCCCTAGCGGTATTCCCGAGTGTGACTCGGGGTGGAAAAAATTGCAAAAAGCGGTAACCCCGAGTCACACTCGGGGTACCTTTGAGGGTCCCCCTTACCTTATCCCTGCGCTCCAGCGGCGATCTCACGATCCCCCTGTGATGGCGGGGCGCTTCTCTGTTGGGGGGCGTGGCCGGGAAATTTAAAAGCAGATTACGGAGTAATCTGCTTTTAAATACCGCCCAGGTTCCCACCACCCCGATGCACGCATCTGCAGTTAGATGCGATGCACCATGCAGGATTTCTGCTTGGTGCATCGCATCTAACTGCAGATGCGATCACCAATAGTAAATCCAGAGGGTGATGCCAGCGGAGATTTCCCGCTGGCAGCACCCCCTGGATCTACTCCCGCTGCTCCCTGCTCGCATCTCCCGGAGGCTGATCCCTGGGTGATGCGAGCAGGAGAGTGAGCAGCGGGGACATCCCCTACTCCCGGAGGCTGATCAGCCTCCGGGAGTAGAGGATGTTCCCGCTGCTCTCTCTCCTCCTCGCATCACCCGGAGATCAGCCTCCCCCCCCCCCCCTCAATGACCTTACTTATTTCAGGAACCCAAGGACCCCTACCCTCCTTGCGTGCCTCCCTTACCCAACTTCTGACCTGACCCTACCTTACCCGGATTCTTGGACAACCCAGACACTATTGGGACAGACACATCAGGAACAGACACACTAGGGACGGACACAGAAGGAGAAACAATAGAGGGAACATAGGGGTCAGACACTAGGGTGGGGGATACAGCCACACTCGACTTAACCACAGCAGAGGAAACAAGAGCTGGAACCGCAGAAACCACAACAGAGCAAGACAAAACTGTACTTCTTGCCCTCTCTCCTGCCTTCTTAAGCTCCTCCCTCTCTATCCTTTCTAACTCCAGAAGCAAATTCCTTTCTGCTCTGGGACAACTACTGTAGGAATGACCTAGTTCATCACACAAATTACACCTCATCATAGTGCATTCTCTGGCTAGGTGACCAATCCCTTGGCAAAGGGGACACTTCCTGGCTGTACATGCTGCCGCAAAATGGCCCCTACCTCCACACCGGTTGCAAACTTTGGGCTGGCCAATCTATCCCTCCCCAGAAAGGCTGCCGAGGGAATATACTGAACAATATTGTTGACTATTTTCAGCTTAATTGTCCCTGTCAAGGCCCCTGTCCAAATGCCCCTTTCGTCAAACACCTTTGACAATGCCCCTTGTACCCCATACTTTTTATGCCATTGCTCAAGGTCACCCTGTGGGATCAACTCATTTTTAACCAAAATCATAATTTTCCTCAAAAAGGCCTGCCTAGAAACCACTCTTCCAGAAACCCTTCCAAATACCTACCCCCTTTCAATCCTTCTCATATTTTTCCCAGAACAAATAAAGTTGAAGCATATTTGTCACTTGGCTTGAAACCTATTGCCAGAATCATATCTACCACTGATTTCCTAAGTGGAAGGGAAAAGCCACTACTCATCCACTTAATTTGTACCACATTACGTCTTTGGTAGGATGACGAAAATAATGGGAAAGGGCCAGAAGGACCAGGGGGACCAGAGGGACCTTAGGGGCTGTAACAAAGGCCCTCTGTTTGTCTGTTGAGATGATTGGGTTACAAAGGATGTCTGACCTAATTATCTCCCAGACAGAGGAGAGACATTGCCCCTGATTCATCAATAAAATCCGCGCTCGCTGGAAGCGCGAAAGTACGCGCGGCCATCGATCGCGGTTTGTGTGTGCCATTAGAAAGAATGATTTTTTAGGGGAACAGTGACTTTTAATGCAAGCTCGCCAGTGTAAAGCTGCCGGATATGCGCGGCTCCGGCCGCAAGCTTTTTCAGTTGCTGAATAGCGCGATGGAGTACGATTTCGGATCGCGAATACGAATGCGCGACCGATAATCCGATTCTGCTTGATGAATCAGGGGCAATGTGTGTTCAGTACGGGAGACTTTATAAACAATGTGGGTTTACTGTCTGGAGATGAGCGAGTTACGTCCGGTGATTGACCTAATTATCTCCCAGACAGAGGGGGGACTTGGGTGGGAGTGTCCCGGATTGTGTGGTTATTTACATTGGTCGGTGTGTCTATCCCCTAGTTCTCCTTCAGGTCCAGAGGGGAGGGCTCCCCCTTGCATGAGGACTTGTATATAATACCAAGTGTAGCATCAATAAAGTCTTCTTTCTTTTTCACCCTCATTAGGGTCTGCAGATTGCACATTACCCTTTTGGGGAGGGGCACCTTTTAATACAGCAGTATAGCTCGCTTAGGGACATTTCCTGGGCCTCTTATACTTATTGCTGTTGCTGCCTTTTTGTTGGGTTAGCACAATTTATTTAATATCAGTTATGTCTCACCAACAATAATGCTTTATCAGTATATACTGGTATATGTATACCAGACATGAGGTCATCCTAAAGAAATGCAGCATATCTTGTAAGGTTTAAGGATGATTATAAGTCAGTGCTGGTCAAACACCAGCCATTGTCTTAGTTCCTTCCTGAGTAGTTAAAAACACAGAGCCATACCTAATGAGGGAGTCTTGACCAGAGCTTGCTGGATGCAACATGTTTCTTTGATCATCTGCCAAGTTATTGATTTCCAGCAGAATCTTTGGGTGAATTCAGTTTTCTTCCACAGCTAAGTATCTTTTGTGACCACTTATTAATTGTTATTACAGTATTGCATTGTTTTGTCTATCTATCTTATTATTAAATAGTATAATCTTTCAAGTCTGTGTTATCTCTCTTTGTGCACTTCAAATTGAACCCATCAATATTTGCATAAACTGTCACAAATTATATCCGTGACATAACACTTGGTACCAGGAGACGTGGGGTTTGATGTGTGCAAACTAGAGATTGTGATGATAAGATTGATAGCAGGAGAATTTTGATTGTGTTTGTGCTGATTTATTATTTTAGTTTTTGTATTGTAAGTCATAGTGCAATCAGAATAAAATGCAGAAGTTGTTTTGCTGGGGTAAAAGAAAGTTGCAGGATGATCAGAGTGCGAGTCCACTCCCAAGTTGGGTGTCCACATCTGGACAGTGGAACCCAATTGCTCGCGAGTGTAATAAATATGTTGCACCGATCCGATTGGCAGATCCCTGCCAGTCGGTGAGGGAATACTGGGGAAAGGGGGCTACATCAAAAATCCCTTTACTACATTCAGTTTCCCCAACCAAGTCCAAAGTCTCAACAATTCTTGACAGTTTAAACCACTGTAATTGTGGTATCATCTTCAAGCAGGAACCACTTAGGCTGCAAGTTAACTGCCGGCACAGTCACAGCTCTGCACGCCTGAGAAGCTGTTTCTGCAACCCCCGATACTGCCACAGCCGGGCTCACAGTAACAGACTTCCCATCAGTACAAACAATATTGTCTTTAGAAGACACCGGCGGCGGCTCCGCTCTTGCCAAATTATCAGCTTTACTCACAAGTCCACAGTCACTGCTCTCCGTCATCAGGTCAGCACAGGCTGCAGATTGTTCCTCTTTTGTGCAATCCACTGTCTCCTCCTGCACACACAGACCCGACCGCGGCGGGGATTCTAAACTTTTGATTCGCGCCAAAAGACTCTGCGGTCCCGCACCTGCTAAAACGGCCGCTACTCGCGCTGATGTTCTGAATCCTCCTTCATCCAATGACAGTGAAGGTTGCCCCGCTGGCATTCCTGAAATTACAGCACTCAAAGGAGTCTCCACTGGGACCCGCTCACCAGGCATTTCACGCTTGTCTCCCATGACAAGCACTCCTCCTCCGGCTTGCCTGTTGTCGGAAGCGTTGGTCATTAGTATACGTCTCCCGGAAGGCACAATCTGCCTCCTTGAGTTGTTCTATTTGGAACTCCTCCACACCTATTTTCCTCTCTAAATCCTTGATATCAGACTTTATACTGGATCTTCTTGTGCTCCAGGCTGTTCCTAATTCAACACTCTTTTTCTTGAGATTAGTTTGCATTGGTTGCAGCTGCTTCTCAATACGCAGTACACGCTCATTTACCTGCTTATGGTGGGCATATGGACTATATCCTTTTCTTGGAAATATGTAACATGGGTTCAGCTTCCCCTGGGCGTCTCCCAGAGGAGCCTTCCCCCGAATCCTGCATCTCCCACAGGCTTTCCAAGACAGCAAAGGTCCTGAGACTTTCCTACTGACAGAGCTCCTACACATACTGCCCCTGATTCATCAAGCAGAATCGGATGATCGCTCGCGCATTCGTATTCGCGATCCGAAATGTGTGTACATATACATAGAAAAGAGAAATTACAAGAAGAAATAGGCAAAGAGGGCTTTTTGGACATATTGCCTTGCATTGCAAAGATTGCCCATTTCTTCCTATGATTTCTGATTCACAAGCTCAGAGCTTACTGATTGGCCACACCTACAGAGCTGGAGATTTTTATTAGATATTATCCAACTAACAATCACCAACCAATCTCAATCCTCAATCACACAATCACCAACTCAATCCTCAATCACTCCTGGGGTTGCCAGGACCTTTGCACCCTCACACTCCTCCTCCTTAGAGCAGGGGAAACATCATCAGACATAGCAACAGAACAGTTGTCCCCAGTACTATGATTAATCAGGGCTGGGGAGACAAAACCTGCCTCAGAGGTTGTAGATTCCACACCCTGGGGGACAGATACTGAGGCAGGAGGAGCGGACACTGTAGTCACAGATACTATGTTACCAGGCTGGGTAGCCAGAATAAAACAAGCCTTTGCTTCAGGTACTGTTGTCAGGGGGTCAGACACTCCTGGCTCAGAGATGAGGACAGAAATGTCATTAGCATATGCCACCACCCTCAAGGGAGGTCCTCCGTCAGGACCCAGAGAGACCCCCTGAAGCATGCCCACCTCCAACCTCCTTACCAAACGATCAATAGCAAATACATACAACAGAGGGCTCAAAGGGCAACCCTGACGTACCCCAGAACCAACCCCGAAAGGCTTCCCAGTCCAACCATTAATGAGGGGGAAGCTCTCTGCCCCTTGATACAGTGTTTTAAGCCAACCAATAAAACCTTCCCCCAGGCCATACTTTCCAAGGAGCAGCCAGAGGTACTCATGGTTGACCCTATCAAAAGCCTTCAACTGATCCAATGTCAGCAAATACTTCCCCCAGGCAGCTGCCCTGCACCATTCCAAGGCCTCCCAGACAGCACATACTGCAGACAGAGTGCCTCTACCTGAAACAGAAGAGTGCTGGCTACCGGAAAGTAATCCGTCTGCAACTGACGACAAGCGCCAAAACAAAATCTTTGCCAAGATCTTTCTATCCACATTGAGGAGACTGATGGGGCGCCAGTTCTCCAACAATGTCACATCCTTCCCCTTTGACAGCAAGATCACCGCTGACTGTCTCATTGACAAAGGGAGCAAGCCATCTTGCAAACAGCCATTAAAGACCTCCGTCAAGTAAGGGGTAAAAGTTCTATAAAACTCAGCTGTCAACCCATCTGGCCCCGGCGACTTCTTCACAGCAAGCCCTTCAATGGCCCGGACAACTTCTGCTACAGTAATCTCATCTGTCAAAGTGGCCACAGAGGAATCCCCATCCAGACCTGGTATTGAATCCTGAAACTCTCCATCTTGCCTCAGTTGAGGGTCTTCTCCCCAAGAGGGTTGGCGTAATAAGAGCCAACAACTTGCAAAATCTCTGTCCTGGATTTTGCCATAGAGCCGGAGCTATTTCTTAAACCAGTAACTGATTTAACTGCACTACTTCTCTTGAGATTCTGGTAAGGGTCAGGAGAGTGGTATTTCCCATAGTCCCTCTCCAGAACTAGAGAAGCATGCCTATCATACTGGTGCTTCCTGAGGAGAAGTTTGACCCCCAGGATCCCCATTGCTCGAAACAAGACGGTTGAGTTTTCTCTGCAAACCTTGATAGGCAGCATACTTATTCACTTGAATCCTTTTACCTGCAGTTTTGAAAAGCCTAATAATTCTCTGCTTTGCAATCTCCCACCACTCAGCCTCGCAACTACAAAATTCCAGGATTGAAACCAGTGCCTGAAAGAGATCCTCAAAGGATTGTCCTACCTTCTTGTCTTCCAATAGTGCTGAATTTTGTCTCCAGATCCCCTTTCCTCTCTGTGGAATGTCTGAGACCCCCAGAGTCATACTTACCAAACAGTGATTGGAGAACTCCACTGCCCGACAAACCGGTGCCAGACAAGCAGTGCCCTTCTTCAAAAATAACCTATCTATCCTACTCTTGCAACTACCTCACTGGTATGTAAACCCTGTGCTGTCTGGATTGCAACGAACATGTGCATCGACCAGACCTGCTTCCCTAACAAGGCTATTTAAAAAAACGCTATCATAGCCCAGCCGGCCTCCCGTACCTCCTCTGTCCAATGGCCTAACAATGATGTTGAAATCACCACCGACCACCACCTGCCGAGCCGTAAAAATAAAAGGCTTGATCGTTGTGAAAAGGCACTTTCTGTCCCATTTAGACAGGGGCCCATAGATGTTAATCAGGCGCAGTTCGTGGCCCCCACAAGGATGTCTAATACTATTCATCTCCCCATTTCAATCTCAATAACCCGTCGACAAGTAACCTTATCGGTCTTAAAAAGTACCGCAACTCCACTGTAGGGCTCAGCTGCAAGAGGCCAGAAGGAATGGCCACAACGCCACTCCCTTTTGGCAGCATGTACATCCGCCAAACTTTCCAGCCTGGTCTCTTGCAAAAACAAAATTTCAGCATCAATTTTGCTGAGCAAAAATAAGGCCTCCTCACGAGCCCTTACTGACTTTATACTGGCGACATTAATGGTGGCCAGGCGAAGTGGAGCGGGCCCAGCCATTAGGGTGATTGAGACACCCGTTTCCTTACCTTAACTGATTCCACCGACTCCCTTGCTGGTGACCTAGGCCTTTTAAGCATGCCTGAAGAGGGGTCATCCTCCATATGAGAAAAAGAGCCTTCATCCCCCTCATCCCCAGAAAAGACCTGAAACTTATTTTTAAGCAAGAAAGCATCTTCTTCGGTTTCCTGAACAAAAGAGAATTTATCTTCCAACCTTTTTTTCTTTTTTTTCCCGGATTTTCAACGGGCTTCCAACCAAACCTCCCCCTCGTCCTCCCCCCCTCCATGGCTCTACCCATTTCAGAAACCCTAGGACCCCTACCCTCCCCACCTGCTTCCCTTACCCCTGCCTTGCCCACCTTCCGACCTGACCCTACCTTACCCAGAATTTTGGCCAACCCAGACACTTTTGGGACAGACACATCAGGAACAGACTCGCTGGGAACGGACACAGAAGGAGAAATAACAGAGGGAACATGGGGTTCAGATACTGGGGTGAAAGATACAGCCACAGCAGAGGGAACACCAGAAACTGGAACCGCAGGGACCACAACAGGGGAGGACAGAACTGCACTTCTTGCCCTCTCTTCTTCCTTCTTAAGCTCCTCCCTCTCCATCCTCCAATTCCAAAATCAAATTCCTTTCTGCGCTGGGACAACTACCATAGGAATGACCTAGTTCATCACACAACTTACACCTCATCATTGTACATTCTCTAGCTAGGTAACCAATCCCTTGACAAAGGGGACACTTCTTGACTGTACATCCTGCTGCGAAATTACCCCTATCTCCACTTCGGTTGCAAGCTTTGGGTTGGCGCGGATAGAAAGTAACCAATCTATCCCTCCCCAGAAAGGCTGCCGAGGGAATATGCTGAACAATATTTTTAACTATTTTCAGCTTAATTGTTCCTGTCCAAGCCCCACTCCAAAGGCCCCTTTCGTCAAACGCTTTAGACAAAGCCCCTTGTATTTCTCCATATTTCTTAAGCCAAGGCTCAAGATCACCCTGTGGGATGGACTCATTCCTGACTAAAATTGTAAATTTCTTCAAAAGGGCCTGCCTAGAAACCATTCTTGGGCAGAAACCCTCCCACATACCTACCCCTTTCCAATCCTTCTCATATTTTTCCCAGAACAGATCAAGAAGCTCTGGCCTCAAAGGACAAATCTATTTCTGTGGAACCAACATGATAAATGAGGGCATATATGTCACTTGGTTTGAAACCCATTGCCAAAATTATGTCTACTACTGACCTAATTGGAAGGGAAAAAACACTACTCATCCACTTATTTTGAACTATGTTTCGTCTTTGGTAAGATGATGAAAATAATGGGAATGGGCCAGAAGGACCAGAGGGGCCAGAAAAGCCAGAAGGGTCTACAAATTTCACATTACCCCTTTGGGGGGGGGGCACCTTTTTATACAGCAGTAAAGCAGCGTTTAGGGACATCTCCTGGGTCTCCTATACTTATTGCTGCTGCTTCCTTTTGTACTTCGTTACCATCAGCTGGTTTTAATACTAGGCAGAAGGGGTTAACTGGTACTTGTTCCTGAGAAAAGGGGGCTACGTCAAAAAACCCTTCACCACATTCAGTTTCCCCACACTTAGAACCCAAGCCCAGAGTCTCTACATTTTTGGCAGTCTCAACCACTGTAATTGCGGTACCATCTTCAAGCAGGAACCTCTTAGGCTGCAAGTTCAGAGCCGGCACAGACATAGCTCTGCGCGCCTGAAAAGCTGTTTCTGCAACCCCCGACACTGCCACAGCCGGGCTCACAGTCACAGACTTCCCATCAGTGCAAACAACATTGCCCTTAGAAGACACAGCCGGCGGCTCCGCTATTTCCAAATCTTCATCTCTACTCACGAGACCACAGTCACTGCTCTCTGTCCTCGGATCAAAACAGGTTGCAGATTGTTCCTCTCTTATACAATCCACTTTCTCCTCCTGTACACACCGATCTGACAGTGACTCTGCGGTCCTGCACGTGGTAAAACGGCTGTTACTCGCGCAGATGTTCCAGATCCTCCTTCATCTGATGACAGTGAAGGTTGTCCCTCTGGTATTCCCATAACCACAGCACTCAATGGAGCCTCCACTGGAACCCTCTCACCCGGCATTCCACGCTTGTCTCCCATGGCAGCACTCCTCCTCCGGCTTGCCTGCTGTCGGAAATGTTGGTCAATTGTATACTTCTCCCAAAAGGCACGATCTGCCTCCTTGAGTTGTTCTATTTGGAACTCCTC
>NC_092870.1:3126357-3191357 GCF_032062135.1 Pyxicephalus adspersus | reverse complement strand
AGATTACAATTAATTGTAGTACAATCTTTTGCCAAGTGGCCAACACCCTGGCAAAGGGGGCATTTCATAACAGTACAATGTGTGGCAAAATGACCTTTATTATCACATTTGTTGCATACCCTAGGTTGGCCTGCGTAAAAGATCACCAACCTATTCTTCCTAAGAAAGTAGCAGGCGGGATATGTTGAATTATATTTTTTATTATCTTTAACCTTATTGTCACATTCCAAGCCCCTGTCCAGATTTCTCTGTTATCGTACACTTTAGCCAGAGCATCCAGTGGTTCCCCATACTTCCCCAATCACTTTGGGGAATCGACTTATTCAGAACAAGGATGGTAATTTTTTTAACTAACGGTTGCCTTGATACAATTTTAGGTTTAAAACCCTTCCGATTCTGCTTTTTTTTTCAATCTTTTTTGTATCTCTCCCAGAAAAGATCTAAAGATTCAGGTTTCGCAAAGTAAAGATCAACTTCTAAAGGAGCGACATGAAAAATGAACAGAAAAATATCTGAAGGCACAAAACCCATATCTAGTATCAAATCAACAACTTTTTCTCTTGTGGGGGGGCCCTCACCCACCCATCCAATTTGCACAACATTCCTTCATGAAAATAAGTTTAAGGCTAGACCAGAGTAATGGGGTCGTGACCCCACCCTGGGAGGGGGATTATCACGTACCACTGAACTGTAATTGCGCCTAGAAATAACACCCAAGTCTCCTGTTTCCATAGCATTTATATTGCAAGCTGACATTGCTAAGGAGCCCACATCATAATTATTTATTACATATGTCACTTTTTGCACAGCTGGGTCAGCACGGTCAGGATCAACTGCTGAGACTTTAGATACTAAACCTGTATCAGCTTTCACCCCATCGGCCATCCAGCTAGAACCCACAGAAAATTTAATACTATCCGTTTTATCCAAAATCTTCTTAACAGCTGGGCTGGCACAGACAGGTTCAACCACCAAGACTAAAGGTACTAAGTCAATGGCAGCATTCACCTGCCCAGCCGCCAAGTTGATACTGTCAGGAATTGCAGAAATATCCATTACATCCAAAGCTTCGTTCACAGCTGAGCCCGCACCAGCCACTGCTTCAGCAACAACAACCAAGTCCTTGTCTGATGATATCATGTAGGCAGCACCTTCCCCCGAGGGGGCTGGAGCAGTATGGGAAGCCTCCCCAACACAGTCCTTAGCACTAGCAATGTCCACAGCAACACAGTCTCTGCTTACAGAAAGACTGTCTATTGACAAAGCAGGAGACTCCGCTACCGCAGCAGGAGCAACCATCTTGGCTCTTACAATTTCCTTAGCCTGCTTGTATTCAGCCTCTGAAATCTCCATATTACACTCCCCGCTACTCACTGATCCTGAAGAAACTGAGACCACAATACTCTCCAAGTCCCAGGAGTTATCTGATGAAGTCCGTGCTGTCACTGTTGTCATCTGCTCCACGAAACACCTTGTCAGGGTGTAAGTAGCTGAGGAATTTTGAAGTTAATTATTTTTTTACTTTTGTTATGTTTTGTAAATTATTGAATTATGTTGAAACTAGTTGTACTCTTCTTATCAGTAAACTAACATCCGCTTCCCCCCTTTTTGCCTTGAAACTTTTCCTTTCCTCCCTATCGCCTAAGCACTGTGGCAGTGTAGATTCCCACATAGAAGGACTGGGTCCTTAGTTAGGAAGATTTGGGAAATCTTTTATTGAATATGTGCACACTGATGGCTTCTGTTTAATGTTATAGAGTATAAGAATTTTGTTGCATGATTTAGAAGTGTAAGAGATATTGTATATAAGAAAAGTTTGTGTACTAATCTGGTTGCCAAGGTGAGGTTGGGTCAATCCTCACTGATGCCCACAGGAAGACTCCACCACCACTATGTTACAAATCTCTTACCAGGCTGATGAAAACCCAACAATCACATTAAAAGTAGGACAGTTCCTGACAGACCTCTTAGTAGACACAGGAGCGACTTGTTCTGTCCTCTGATCCTGGTCAGGTCCATCTACACCTGGTGGGCCCTCTGTGGGAATAAACGGAGTCATCACCCCTACACGACGCACACCTCATATTCCCATATGTAGAGTACACGGAGAATACATTACACATCACTCAAGGTATTACCTAGTTGTCCAGGTAACCGGTTAGAAGGAGGCCTGATGGGATCTCTGGGAATGTCACTGGTTGTTGACCCAAAGGGAGGAATTAATGTCAATACAACCTTGCAACTGCCCTTTTTGGATTCCAGTTCCTGACATCACATGGTCTACCGGACCATATGACGTGGGATTCCTAAACCTGGCGCCCCATATACAGCACTCACCAAACCACATACACCAATATACCAAAAGCAGTATCCTTTGACTAAAGACAAGGAATATTCCTTAGCACCCATGATTCAATCTTTCTGCCAGCAAGGCATACTTAAGAAAACCTGCTCTCCTTACAATACTTCAGTAAATCTTGTCAAAAAGCCAGATGGCTCATACCGCTTTACACAGGATCTCAGAGCCATCAATGAGCTGGTTACGCCCCTGACACCAGTCATGTCAGATCTTAGTACCCTCCTTACAGCAGTACCTCCCAAGACCCAATTTTACAGTGTTATTGATTTGGCCAATGCATTTTTCTCCAGACCATTATTTTCTGAGACTCGGTCCCTAATGGCTTTCATTTTCATGGGACAGCAGTACACCTGGTGTCGCTTGCCCCAGGGTTTTGTTGACTCATCCGCAGTTTTCTCAATTGCCCTCCAGCAGGTCCTTGCCAACTGGCAGCCGCAGCATGGTTCAACTTTATTACAGTATGTTGATGATCTATTGTTGTGTAGCCCATCGCAGGAGGCATGTCAGAAGGATACTGTTTCATTATTGTGTTTTTTGGGAAAGGAAGGACAGGGTGTTGCAAAAAAAATTCTGTCACATTCCTGGGAATACTTTTAACCCCAGGATCCCAGCTGCTAGCCCCCAGCCGTGTACATGCTGATACCAGTCTGCCTTCCCCACAGACAAAGAAACAGCTGCTCAGCTTTCTTGGCATGATCAATTTTTGCAGACACTGGATTCCTGACTGCTCGTATTGGGACTCACAGCTCCGTCCCAGTACCACCCCAGTGCCCCTAATACCATTCAATGGTCTGATGAAATGACTAAAGCATATGTGGTGTTAAAAGAATCCCTGACCTCTGCCCCTTCATTGGGAATGCCGAATTTCAATGTACCATTTGTATTGTATGCAAGAGAGAATTGTAAAACCATGGCTGCTGTGCTTGCTCAGATGCATGGAGGTAAATTGAGGCCTGTGGCATATGTCTCTAAGACACTGCCTGTTACTGTGCAAGGCATGCCAGCCTGTCTGCATGTGCTGGTGGCGTGTGCAATGGCTGTAGAAAGTGTCTCAATTCTAACTTTGGGTCACGAGACGATACTTTACACATCCCATGCTGTACTACACTTGCTTAAGAATTCAACCACTCAACACATAACAGCACAAAGGTTGTCTAGTTATGAAGTTATCCTAACATCCACTGCAGGATTAAGTGTAAAATATGCTCCTGCTACCAGCGGTCCTGTCCCCGTGCTCAATGCCCTCTTAGGTCTTAAAGGGCCGGAGGATGAACTACCGGAGACACACGTTCAGACTTATCCACAACACCCATTCCTCTAGCAGAAAATGTTTTTGTAGATGGGTCTTGTTCATGACCCTCTGAAAAAACATATAGCTGGATATGCCGTGGTACAGCTCCCAGACACAGTCCTTGATGCCGCCCCACTCTCTGTTAACTCTTCCCAAGCCGCAGAATTGATAGCACTCACCAGAGCCTGTGAAATTATGGAAGGAAAAGCTGTAAACATATTCACTGACTCCCGCTATGCTTTTGGAGCCGTCAATGATTTTGGAGCCATTTGGCAGCGAAGAGGTTTTATCACAGCTGATGGAAAACCCATTCAGCACTCCGCAATAATTCCAAAATTTTTACAAGCCATTCATCTTCCCAATCAAATAGCCATTGTCCAATGTCAAGCACACACTTCTTCTAATTCCTTCAATGCCAGGGGCAACAGACTAGCAGATTTTCATGCCGAAGCCGCTGCTCAGTCTACCACACCCACCACTAGCCCCCCTACATCTGTGCTCGCCATCCCAGCTTCCACTGAAACCAACACACTTCTGACACAATTACAGTCCTTTGCCACTTCACAGGACATTGAATTCTGGGAAAAGGAAGGATTGACCTTAGATTCCTTTGGAATCTGGTCTAAGGGAGGGATAGTAGGGCTACCCCAAATAGCAGTACTCCTCATTGTTTTTCAAATCCACGGTATAGGACACAAAAGCATTAAGAACACAACACAAGAAATAAACAAGCGCTTTTGTGCCCAGAATTTAAAGGAACATACACAAGCTATACTTTCCGGTTGTTTAACATGTGCTAGAAATAACATGCAAGGAAAGAAAGCAGGACAACATGAACATTTGTTACCTCCACGGGGTCCATTTCAAGAGTTACAAATTGACTTCACACACATGTCAAAGCGTTATCTCTCTTTCTTTTCCTCTCCCTACAAATCAACCGACGCACCCATTCAACCCCAGAGACGTAGTGTTGGTCAAAGCTCTGCACAAGCACAAATCCTTGGATCCGCCCTTTGGACCTCCGGTCACCGTGCAAGCCATCACTAGAACAGCCGTGCTGACCAGTGGAGGACCCACCTGGATACACGCTTCAAGAGTGAAAAAGGCACCATCGATCCAGCGCCAAGATGATGCTTCTTGATCCACATGTACCAGCCCGGATGCTTGTCTGCAGTTTTGGAGCCCTGATGATCATATTCTGGCTTGTTTGGGTCACAACAACTTGCCACTATCACCCTCAAGATTTGCCCTTCATTTGCCTCCAATCAAGCCATAGCCTAAAGAATGACTCTACCCTGTCTATGCACCGGCCAGGATTTGAGTATAGTGTTTGGATTGACTTCCGTGGTAACATATGGGAACGTGTGAGATCGCCCGTAGCAACGGGGGGTGTTTCAAAGCAGGAAACAGGGCCAGCAGGTTTTAAGCGCACCAAGGGTTTATTTCACATCACAATTTACACACAAAACAGGCAAAATAAAACAAACAGCAAAAAGAAAGCCTAGCCACTTGGCCACTAACTCACTGTTAGTTCCCTTAACTAGCAGTCCAGCCCAACCTAGTGTTGTTCAGGACTCTAAGGCCCTAACCATATATCTTTTGCAATGGTCTGTGTCTTTTACTCACAGTTCCCAGTTCACCTTGGACCTCCTCCCAGCTCAGCAGCCAAGACAGAGCCACAGGAATAAGTAGGCTAGGAGTTTATATCCCCAGCGTAATTTCCAGGATGCATTTCAGGTGAGACAGTTACACCTGATCATACCCAGGCCTCTTTAACTCCCCTCACCTGGCCAAGAATCCTGGTACTTCAAACCCCACCTTCAGGTTAAAAGGAAAACTGACTAAACAGAAAAATACTCTGCGTATAACCTGTATCTGGGGCAAATGTGAAACCCTGTGATTTATTTGGCCAGCTGTTACATACCCCCCCCCCCCCACTTCACAGCCAAACATTCTTTTTCAATCGTAGCATAATTTAACTCATGGGCCTTTAACTTCCGACTGAGGTAAACAATGGGGTGTTCTTCCCTCTTTAAACCTGGGATAGCACTGCTCCTAGTCCAACACCAGACGCTTCTGTCTGCACCAAAAATTCCTTAGAAAAGTCAGGAGAATATAGCACTGGCTTGCTACACAAAGCCTTCTTTAGTGCCCCAAATGCAGCTTCTGCTTCTGGGGACCGTTTAAGCATTACCGATTCCTTCCCTTTTGTCAAATTGGTCAGGGGAACGGCCTAGGATGCAAAGTGAGGAATAAAGTGCCTATAATAGCCGGCGATCCCCAAGAAAGCATGAACCTGCTTTTTATTAATTGGGTGTGGCCAATTCTGGATGGCCTCTACTTTCTTTTCCTGAGGCTTTATTATTCCTCTTCCAATGGTGTACCCCAGATATTTGGCTCCTTCCTCCCCAATAGCGCACTTTTTAGGGTTTGCAACAAACCCGGCTATACTTAGCGCGTTTAGCAATGCCTGAACCTTTACTAAATGTGAGGCCCAATCTGCACTATCAATAATTACGTCATCCAGGTAGGCCGCAGCATATTTTTGATGCGGTCGGAGTACTTTATCCATCACCCGCTGGAACGTAGCTGGAGCATTCTTTAGTCCTTTCAAACTAGTCTTTTCAAACTTGCCTACCCATCTTCTTCTGTCTTTTGAAACCATCACTACTTCCCACCACTACATATCTCCCATCCTATTGTGTGTGAAATTCCCCCACCTACTAGATTCTAAGCTCTTCGGGGCAGGGTCCTCTCCTCCTGTATCACTGTCTGTATTAGTCTGTCATTTGCAATCCCCATTTAATGTACAGCGCTGCGTAATATGTTGGCGCTATATAAATCCTGTTTAATAATAATTAATAATAATAATAATAATAGTCCAAAGGGCATTTTTCGATACTGAAATGCTCCGTCAGGGGTCACAAAAGCAGTTTTTTCCTTAGCTGACTCAGATAGGGGGATCTGCCAATATCCTTTGGTAAAATCTAAGGTGGTCATGTATCTAGCATTCCCCAACCGATCCAACAACTCGTCTATCCGGGGCATAGGATAGGTATCAAAGTTTGTGATCTGATTCAGCTTACGGTAATCATTGCAGAATCTCCAGCTCCCATCTAGTTTGGGAACTAACACAATTGGGCTGGACTAATTGCTCTTGGACTCCTCTATAACCCCCAATTCAAGCATTTTTTTTAACTTCCTGAGGTATTACTGCTCGTCTAGCTTCAGGAATTCGATGGGGTTTTAATCTTACCCTGTCACCTGGAGGGGTGATAATATCATGTGTAGCTATGGATGTTTGTCCAGGCAAGTTGGAGAACATATCCCTATTTTGTAGCACAAAACCTCTCGATTCCTGTTGTTGACTCTTTGACAAGGTGTCTGGTATCCAGACTTCTGGGATTACAGAGTCAGACCGAGCTCCGTGGTCCTCACGGTTAATGCTTCCCTTTCTTTCCATGGTTTTAACAAATTTATATGATAAATTTGCTCTGGTTTCTGCCTACCAGGTTGGCTAATCTTATAATTTAGGTCACTCAGTTTTTCTATTACCTCATAGGGGCCCTGTCATTTGGCTAGGAATTTACTTTCCACCGTGGGAACTAGCACCAAAACTCTATCCTCAGGGGGAAAAGTACAGATACGGGCACCCCGGTTATAATTCTCTGCTGCGCCAACTGCGCTTGGGCCAGATGCTCTTTAACCAAGGGCATTACCTGCGCAATTCTGTCCTGCATTTGCGCCACATGCTCGATGACACTTCTATGAGGGGAACTTTCACTTTTCCATGTTTTCTTAGCAATATCTAACAGTCCCCTGGGGTGCCTCCCATATAATAATTCAAAGGGAGAGAATCTGGTTGAGGATTGGGGTACCTCTCAGATAGCAAACATCAAATAGGGGAGTAGACAGTCCCAATTTTTCCCATCTTTATCTACTACCTTCAGCAGCATCTGTTTTAAAGTTGTGTTAAAACGTTCTACTAAGCCGTCTGTTTGAGGGTGATACACCGATGTGCATAGCTGCATCACCTTTAGGAGTTTACAAAGCTCTTTAGTCACCCAGGACATAAACAGGGTTCCTTGATCAGTAAGTACCTCTTTGGCCATTCCTACTCTGGTAAAAACTTGGAACAGCTCTCGGGCTATGGTTTTAGCAGAGGTATTTCGGAGAGGAATTGCCTCAGGATACCAAGTAGCATAGTCCATTATGACTAGGATATATTGGTGGCCCCTAGCTGACATTAGCAATGGGCCAACTATATCCATGGCAATCCTCTCAACGGGACCTCAATGATGGGGAGGAGAACCAAAGGGCTATGAAAATGTGGCATTGGGGCAGACAACTGACATACAGGACGGGAAGCACAGTATATCTCCACCTCCTTGGCGACCCCTGGCCAAAAAACCTCTGGACTACTTGCTCTCTGGTTTTCTCAGCCCCCAGATGTCCCCCTAGGAGGTGCCCATGGGCCAGATCTAACACCAATTTTCGGTATGGCTTGGGTACCACTAGCTGTTCAATGGTTTCACCCCCACTTTGTGACACCCGATAGAGTAGGTCCGTTTCAATAATAAAGTATGGGAATGCAACCCTCTTTTCTGGGTGCACTAGGTTCCCATCAATTTTTACGGCATTCTCCGGGGCTTTAAACAGTGTGGGGTCTTTAAGTTGCTCGGTAACAAAGTTCTCTCTATGTACCTGTAAGTCAGGGAATTCCAGGGTTTGCTGGCTTTCCCCTGATGTTGCCGGTTCTTCCCTAGGACTAACTGCTTCCCCTGTTAGCACAAAGAAAATCCCGGAGTGCCCCCACAATCATCAGAGGATACTAGCACTGCATGGGGTGGGTGATCCCAGAACTCCTGGAATTTGTGAAAATCCCTCCCAATGATAGCATCATTTGGTAAGTGGGGAACCAACCCCACCTGATGACACAGTTTATCTAGGGAGGTTTCAAAAGAGACTCAAGTCACAGGATACTCCCTAGTATCCCTGTGTACACGTTACCCCCACTGTTTTAAGACAGGAGGTCTCTGTAACCACTAGCTCAGCTTTCACCAGCGTTACCACACTACCTGAGTCTAACAGCCCCACAATTGGTTTGGTATTCATAAACATTTTACACCAATATTTTTCATCGCCCCGTATAGCAGGGCATGCAATGGTGGCAAAAAGAGACTGTCGTCTGCCACACAGAAAGTAACAGTGCATTGGTTCATCCACCACAGGGCAATTTGCAGGAATATGTCCCAGCGGTAACAAATAACATGTTTGGCTCCCTCCTGGGGGGCTAGCGTTCCCAGTCTCTCCTGCCATACATTGACTGGAGTCTGTTACCCTTAGCTCCCCTTTTCTCGCTCTCTCCACCCCCATCCCTTGGTTCACTCCTACCCATGAATGGGGATGGTCTGGTCTTGGGGTGGAAAGTCTGTGAGTACTGAAGGGAGGCATTTAAGTTCTTGGCAGCCAAGTACCTTTCCACTCGGTCCACCAGCTTATTGGCTGTCAACGGGTCTCCACCAGAAAAACTGGTGAATGACCAGCACAACTCTCGGCGTCAGCCTGCTCTCGTACAGATATCTGCTGTTTTAGGGCATCTAATTGTTGTTGGTAGCTCTGTGCTTGTATTCCAACAATTCCTTGTGGCGGGCCTCTGCTTTTTCCAGACCTAGCAGCAATTGTTGGTTAGTATGCTGTTGGTTGGCATTGGCCAAAACAAGCTGTTTTAGTATCTCCTCCATGTTGGCCTTCCAAACACCCGCCTATAAAGCTGCCCGCATTCTCCACCATATGTGAGATCGCCCGTAGCAACGGGGGGTGTTTCAAAGCAGGAAACAGGGCCAGCAGGTTTTAAGCGCACCAAGGGTTTATTTCACTTCACTATTTACAAATGTCAAGGGCAAAAAAAAAAAACAAACAGCAAAAAGAAAGCCTAGCCACGTGGCCACTATCTCACTGTTAGTTGCCTTAACTAGCAGTCCAGCCCAACCTAGTGTTGTTCAGGACTCTGAGGCCACAACCATATATCTTTTGCAATAGTCTGTGTCTTTTACTCACAGTTCCCAGTTCACCTTGGACCTCCTCCCAGCTCAGCAGCCAAGACAGAGCCACAGGAATAAGCAGGCTGGGTGCCTAATTTCCAGGATGTATTTCAGGTGAGACAGTTACACCTGATCATACCCAGGCCTCTTTAACTCCCCCACCTGGTCAAGAACTGGTACTTCAAACCCGACCTTCAGGTTAAAAGGAAAACTGACTAAACATAAAAATACTCTGCGTATAACCTGTATCTGGGGCAAATGTACCTGTCATCCTGGACGAAACCCTGTGATTTATTTGGCCAGCTGTTACAGAACATCTTGCCAAAGAAATATATAATAGCTCTAGTTTTTGCTTATCTGATATGCATAGTACTCAAGATATGTTAACTTCTTGTTTGATTGCTGTCTCCACTCCAGTCAGCATACTCCTTGGAGTCTTTAGCAATATCTACAATGACACTGATTAGAGATGAGCGAATTTCTCAAAAATTCAATTCAGCTGGTTCGCCGAATTTTTCGAAAAGATTCGCTTCAATCCGAATTTATTGGCGGCGAATCGTGTTAAAAAGCGGCTATCTCTGGGCTGCAGAGGGCCTTGATAGTGGTGTAGAACACTGTGCCTTGCAGTAACACACATAGGGAGTCTGCTGTGGTAGTGAAATAATACTGTGAGTCAGTACGACATGCAGATGACAGGCGTCGCTATTAGAATCACTGCACACTTCACTTATTTGGGCAGTCACGGGGCCAAAACTGACCAAATACTGGCCTTACAGGTCCATGTTAGCGTCAAGAAGAAGCGCACTCCTTTTACACCATCGTCAGCTGATTCCACATGGATGTCTACAGAACCTGTTCTATTAACTGCTTATACAAGTAGAGCCCCCCCCAACAGAGTGGAGAGGGTGTCAGCAGTAAGTTTGTGTTGACGTCTTCCTCTGTTCCCTCAGAACAATAACCCACAAAAAACGGATCCTGTCTGTGGAGCAAATGCCTTCACTTCACTTTGCTCAATAATCCATCAGTATTGCTAATGCCAAAAAAAACAGGAGTGGATCTAAAACAGAGATGACACGTGAATGGAATATTTGCATGTCTTCTGTGTTTTGTACCCTCTCCTGCTTTTGGCTACCAAATCATAAGCCAATTCGGATGGGACCATACAGGCCTTAAAGCTGCTACACAGACAGGATCCGTTGTGCGTCTCTTTTTTCCTTCCTCCCGACAGATCAGTAGAAGGGTCAAATAAATAGTGATGTCATCCAGGCCAAAAAGGCAAAATAGTTGCCCAGTCATGGAGTGGGGTGGGAGGAAGAACAGCTTGAGAAGTCCACAGAGTGGCACAATGACATAGTGGGGAGGTGGAAGCAGCATGAGGAGACCACAGAGTGGCCCAATGACAGGGTCTGGACGTGGCGGCAGCATCAGGAGGAGGTTAACATGGCCATTTGTAGAATATGTGGGCAGAAGGTGAAGCATGGCCAGGGTGCCAATGTTGGCACCACGGCCCTGCGTCAACATATGCAGCGTCACGCACTTCACTGTTGCAGTTATTTGTGGTGAAAGCGTTTAGTGGCCTATCTCAGTACAAAAAGAAAAATATATTCTCAGTTCACTTCTGCAGTTATATGTGCTGAAAGCGTTTAGTGACGTATTTGAGTACAAAAAAAATATATATATACGCAGTTCACCGTTGCAGTTATTTGTGGTGAAAGTGTTTAGTGGCCTATTTCAGTACAAAAAGAAAAATATATATGCACTTCACTGTTGCAGTTATTTGTGGTGAAAGTGTTTAGTGGCCTATTTCAGTACAAAAAGAAAAATATATATGCAGTTCACTGTTGCAGTTATTTGTGGTGAAAGCGTTTAGTGGCCTATTTCAGTACAAAAAGAAAAATATATACTCAGTTCACTTCTGCAGTTATATGTGGTGAAAGCGTTTAGTGACGTATTTGAGTACAAAAAGAAAAATATATACGCAGTTCACTTCTGCAGTTATATTTGGTGAAAGCGTTTAGTGACGTATTTCAGTATCAGGAGGAGGCCACATACTGGCACAATGACAGAGTCCAGAGGTGGCGGCGGCAGCAGCATCAGGCGGAGACCACAGAGTGGCACAATGACAAAGTCTGGAGGTGGCGGCACCATCAGGAGGCTACAGAGTGGAACAATGACATAGAGGAGTGGCAGAGGCCTAAATGCTTCTGGCGCAGGCAGAGTTCGCAGCAGAATAAGTGTCACGGATAACAGGGAGGGGATGGAAACAGAAAGGTAAATACAAGGGATTAGGCCTCCAATGGCTAGGGAAAAGAGAATGGTCACCTCTTACAGACACCCTAACTTAGCCCTAACTCCTGACAGTATGAATATCCCCTGATGGTGGGAATACTCATACACGGGAACCTAGGCCCTAGTAGCCCTGCATAGCCCTAGGAGTAGTGACTGGGCTTGAGACTACTGGTTCCTTCCCTGATGAAAAAAACAGTGTCTCCCTGAGGCCTAGTAACAACCAAAGAACAACAAAACACCAAAAGTAGTTCATCTTATCTTAATAGCAAATAGAGAACCAGGAACTCTGGAGAGGACAACACACCAGCTCTTCACATCCCAGAAGTGAATATCAACCGCATAGCATGAAGTGTAAGGCCAGACTAAATGGAGGAGTAGTAATGGCCATCAGCTGCAGCTGATACAAGGGGTGTGGTCATTACAAACAACAACACAGAAACAAGTAGAAACAAAGAGACAGTCAGATAACCTCACGTGCAGCTTGTCTCACAGATCTAACTTGAGTCACGGAAGAGACCGTGACAGTAAGGGGTCAGCAGGAGTCGCAGCGAGAGACCTGAGCTCCCGGTGTCATCTAGCGGTCGTGTCGTGAACACCAACCCAACGGTTCTTGATTGGTTAACTCGGTCATCCACTTCATCCCAAGTGACATCAGACACCCCCAGCCAACAGTCGGTGGGTTCGTCAGACACAACCCTTAGTTGGCATGGCCCAGGAGCAGGCCCTGTGCCCTCACCTCTCCTCAACCTGCCTCTGTCCTTTGCTGTTCCCTCAGCCACAGAGGTATTGTATGCTGTGGGCTCAGCTCCCCTTTACAGCGAGGACGAGCTAGTAGAGGACAGTCAGCAGCTACTGCCCAGCCAAGATCTAGAGGAGACATCCGCCGCTTCCTCCGCTAGGCTCTTGACCCAGAGACCGTTGAGGAGGACATCAGTGAGGTGCAGACACTACTCGATGATGATGAAGCTAATCGCAGGGCTTCATCATCATCAGGAGAAGAGGGTGGCAGCTTGCCCGTGAGGCAGCAGCTGAGCCAGCAAGGTGGTAGCATGGCTGGGAGTCAGCAGGGTGGCAGCAGTGGGAGGTCGGGAGCCAAACCTGCCCGGGGTAGACCACCTGCTTGGCAGCAGCCTACCTGCCCAGGAAGTAGTGGTGCAGGGGTTTACGGAGGCAGCTGCGGAAGCAGTCAGCCAGTGTGGAGTGTTGGGGGGAAAATCACCTACTCGGCGGTGTGGCAGTTTTTTGTTAAGCTGCCGGAGGAGGTTAACATGGCCATATGTAGAATATGTGGGCAGAAGGTGGAGCGTGGCCAGGGTGCCAATGTTGGCATCACGGCCCTGCGTCAACATATGCAGCGTCACCATAAAGTGGCCTGGAAGAACCGTGGCTCCGATGTGGTGGTCCAGCCTGCTGCAGCAACCGCTGCATCACCCAGTGGCACGAAACGGGTCTCAGGCAGTCAAGGCTCCACCACCCCAGCCGAAGGGAGCTGTATGTCATTTCCATCTTCTGCTAGTCCAGATGCTCCTGCTTCTCCTACTCCTTGTCAGTCATTCCGTCAGCAATCGATCACCGAAGCGATTGCCAAGAGACAACAGTATGCGTGCACTCCAACGGCGCAGAAGCTGAATGTGCTCCTGTCCAAGTTGCTGGTGCTGCAGTCCCTTCCTTTCCAAGTGGTGGACCTTTCAGAGAACTGATGGCTTGTGCCGAGCCAAGGTGGAGAGTCCCAAGCCGTCATTTCTTCGCGAAAAAGGCAGTACCAGCCCTGCACAATTATGTAGAACAGAAGGTGGGCCAGTCCTTGAGCCTGTCGGTGTCTGCCAAAGTGCACTGCAGCGCTGATGTGTGGAGCTGTAACTACGGTCAGGGACAATGTTCTTTACGGCCCACTGGGTGATTGTGGTTCCTGCACAGCCACACCAGCAACTTGGCCAGGTGACACCGCTTCCGCCTCCACGTTCTCACGCCTCTGGTCCTACGACAACATCCGCCTCAGCCTCCACTGCAGGGACAATTCACAGTGCCCTTCCAGCATACCACGGTGTCACGGTGTTCTGCACCTGGTTTGCCTGGGTGAACAGAGTCACACAGGGGAGGAACTGCTTCGTGTGATTCATCAAGAAATCGAATCCTGGCTTTGTCCGCGACAACTCAAAATCGGAACCATGGTGACCGATAACGGGAAGAACATGGTGTCGGCGCTGCGTCAAGGAAGGCTGAGCCATGCGCCCTGCAGGGGACACGTCTTCAATCTGGTTGTCAGGCGGTTCCTGAAGTCTTCCACCCATCTGCAAGACATCATAAAAATTGCCAGGAAACTTTGTATGCACTTCAGCCACTCGTAAATCGCAAAGCACACCTACTTGAGCTGCAGCGGCAGAACGGCATTCCCCAACATAGGCTGATATGCAACGTTTCCACCCGTTGGAATTCCACCCTCCATATGTTGGACCCTCACTTCCTGTCCAAAATGGGGGCCTTTTTTACACTCACTGAGAGGGAGGACAAACTGAACTACTACAGAGAATTCCAATGTAGTCATTTGGCCGCTGAGCCATCGTCCATCCTCTCGCAGGTCTGACTGGGGGGGCCCTCTGCACTCATGTTCCACTGCCATGGCTGCTGGGGAGGGGTGCGGTGGCAGGAGCAGTACCAGCTCCATCAGCAGCACTCTAGAGTCCAGAGTCGCTGATGAGCAGTTTTCTTCACCTGTATAGTGAAGAAACTACTCACCAGCTGCTAGACAGAGCAGAACCTGAACCAGCAGGTGGTGGCATACTTGGAGTGCACCCTGCCAGCCGTCATTAAAAATCCGCTGGACTACTGGGCAGCCAAACTGGATTTGTGGCCGCAACTGGCCAAGTTTGCCCTGGAAAAGCTGTCCTGCCCGGCCAGTAGTGTGGCATCAGAGTGGGTGTTTAGTGCGGTGGGGGCCATAGTTACCCCAAGAAGAACTGGCCTGTCCATCCAAAATGTGCAGAGACTGACCTTTGTCAAGATGAATCAGGAGTGGATCAGCCAGGATTTCTATCCACCAATGCCTGATGCATCTGATTAGATGATCTATGCCGCCTCACCCAAACCTTGACAAAAGAGACCGGTTTCTTCTGGCTACCTGCCTCAGCTACTACTCTGATGCTGCCACCTGCCTGATGCCACACATCAGATGCCAAGTGCTCCTTCTTTCACCCACCTTCGTCAGTGGGTACTGGTATTGCGTACTGAAATAGGCCACTAAACACTTTCACCACAAAGAACTGCAACAGTGAACTGCGAATATATTTTTCTTTTGTACTGAAATAGGCCACTAAACGCTTTCACCACAAATAATTGCAACAGTGCACTGCTTATATATTTTTCTTTTTGTACTCAAATACGTCACTAAACATTTTCACCACAAATAACTGCAGAAGTGAACTTAGAATATTTTTTTTCTTTTTGTACTGAAATAGACCACTAAACGCTTTCACCACAAATAACTGCAACAGTAAAGTGCGTATATATTTTTCTTTTTATATATATTTTTCTTTCAACATAGCACTTGCACCCTAATAACAAGAACCGATTGCTGGAATGACAGAGCTGTATAATGGCTATTTGGATCCCCAAAAAATCTTTCCCTGCACTTGTAAATCCCTTTCTAGCACTGTTCCTAGCGCCTTCTGACGTCTCTCCCTGCACTAAGATGCTGTGAAATGATTCATCCCCATCCTTTCCCTGCACTTATAAATCGTTTTTTCTGGGTTTTTTTTGCACAGTGAGGTTTCTCCTAACACTGTCCCTAGCGCCTGCAGACGTCTCTCCCTGCACTCAGAACGCTGCAAAATGTCTGAATCCAAGATGGCTGAGGCTATTTATAGGGCTGTGACATCACAGGGCTGGCTGCTGATTGGCTGCATGCATGGCATTTTAGGTCATCCCGCCTTCCCAGAGTTCCTTGCCCCATGTCCTCACATGTGTAGCCGCCATTTTAGGAAAAATTGTGATTCGTTACCACGAATCACAAGGAAATTCAGATTCGTTGCGAATCGAATTTTTCCTTAAATTCGGATCGAATTCCACTTCGTCAGCTTCAATTCGCTCATCTCTAACACTGATGTTACTGAAAGTGATATAGGTTTATCTCATAACCCGTATAACTTTTGCAACAACTGTAAAACCTATGATTCCCCGGAAAAATTTATGATTTTTACACATACTATCAATATTACCCAGGGAGATGTATGTTACCGTATGACTTGTAACCCCTCTGAAATACCCCACTGTAGGATGACAGTACTACAGAGAATCACTCAGCTCCCTCAAGTTATGTATGCCCAAGAACCTAAAGCTGTCTATTTGTATGTAAAGGAACAGAGGTATGAGGTCAAGTAGGTATCCTTTGTTGAAGGATAAAAAGAGGGAATGTAAGTAGCTGAGGAATTTTGCTGAGTCTTGTAGTTAATTATTTTTGTACTTTTGTTATGTTTTGTAGATGATTGAATTATGTTGAAGCTAGTTGTACTCTTCTTATCGGTAAACTAACGTCCGCTTCCCCCCTTTTTGCCTTGAAACTCATTCTTTCCTCCCTATGGCCATATATCTGTTACTTTGACAAAATATCTTGTTCTAAGAGAACCACAGGGACATCTGTTATATCTGCTAATTGTCTGTAGTCATGTGATCTTTGAACTGTTATATAAACTGCGCAAACAATAACGTTTTGTGAGTGCTCTAACCACACATTAAGTTGCGTGTGTTACATTCTTCCAGCGCTGTAAACAGAAGCTATTAGAAAGAGGGAAAAATTGATCTGGGATCAATAGGAGATCGCCTTAACACGGGGATTGCAGGTCTCCGGGTGCCTCCTCCAACTTAGCCACGCAGCTCTTGCTCAGACCCGGCAATTTTTCCGCCATCTTGGTAACCCTTTCAGGTGACTCTAAATGTTGCACTTGAGATAATAAACCCGTAGATAACTTTGCCGCAACTGAAATATCCACACTTTGCCCCGGCGATACACATAACTCCTCCGATATTGAGCACTCACCGGCTCAACCTGACCGACTCCCCTGCCTTTCTCTGGTCGTACCGCCAGGCGAGAGGAAGGAGTTTCAACCATTCCTGGAGCTTCCTTCATTTTCGCATACTGCCGGCGTTGAACAAATTTTTCCCAGTAATCTTTATAACCTGTGCTGGATTGTTTTAACAAAGCAATAAACTCTTGCGCTTCCTCAATATCCTTTCCGCAACTCTGGCTTTTGTACTGCATAGTTTACTCCACTGGTCTTTCTTCTTTGCATATTCCCGATTCAAACGATTCAGCCTTGCTTATTCTTTAGTAATCTGTAACTTACATTCACGCACCTTCAGCTCATAAGCCCTTTTAGATTCCCCTGAACGGGAACCAACTGACAAGTCCTCTACATCATACCTAGATTGTTCAACCACACTTTCATAAGAGGAAGCCTGGGAAGAAACCCGGGAGGTAGAGGCAGAAGCCTCCCTGGGTTCCATAGTCCAAATCATGGATCACACAAACACAGAGCTCCCAGGTACAGGAGCTCCCGCACACACAGCCTCTCCCAGCAAGCGTGGAGCTGGAGATTTTTTTTTTGAAAAAGAAATTCAAACAATCACCAACATTTTCTTTTTTTATTACAAACACAAACAAAAATGCATAATCAATCATACAAAAAACAAAAACATACAATAAACAACATTTTCTCCATAGAGGAAAGATAATTTCAACAAAAGAGTTTTCATTCTCCATAGGAAGAGATACAGTAGGAAAGAAATAGGAACATCGTTAATAAATTATTGTGGTTTTAAATGATTAAAACCAGAAACAAACAATCTCTCTTGTGATATATATATATATATATATATATATATATATAATAAAAAAAAAATATATATATATATATATATTTTATATATATATATATATATATATATATATATATATATATATATATATATAAAAAAAAAAAAAAGTTTCAATCCAAACCATGCTTTTGAACAGCTTACAAGACTTGAATCGTAGTCATGACAGATATTCAAAACCTGGAAGAAAAGCAAGAAAACAGGTAACTGATCCCTAATGCATGCAGCCCTTTTTAAAAAAAAAAAAATTCAATAAACAAAATCTATGGGGGTGAAAGGGAACAGAAACCCAACACCCTAAAGAAAAAAAAGAAGCCTGACATTCCTCCACTCCTTTTCCCAGGCCTTCCGTTCAGCGCTTTCCCTCTCAAGTACCGCCACCTTCTTTATCTCACCTACAGTGTCAGCAACCACCACCTCCACAGGGAGGATTTTCTGCCAGATGGAAACGTGACACCGTGCGCCCGAGTGAAATAACGGACCACTATACTAACTCAAAGAAGTGTCTCAAAACTAAAGTCCAAATGAGTCTGAAAGGCCCCATACACCCACTCTGCATAACTCATGCTGGAGAGGAAAGGAATACCTAGAGCCCTCCCCACTCGTCTATAGACTTTTACATTGAAAGAGCACCGAAGTAGGAAGTGGTCCATGGACTCCACAACCCCTCCGCACTCAACCCTGGGACATCCACGATCCCCCCTAAATGCGATATTTTAAATTGCCCCTTATGTATAGTCTGCCATGAAAAGCAAGCCAAGTTAGATCTCTGAACTTTAGTGGAACCCGTTCCAAACTGAGCAAGCGCAACCCTCCCTCCAAGACCAAACTTGGGCAATCCTTCAAGGCCAATGGCTCATGACATACCAAGTTCAAAATTTTCTCTCCAAGATTTCTCCTAGAAAGAGACCTTACCTCCTCAGCCGTCACACGCCATTGCCTAAGCAACTTCAGGCAATGGGCAACAAAGACTGGCAGATTGCCATGGCGAACCCTCAGGCTTTTCACTGCCCTGCCGTTCATCCAGACCTACAGAAAAGGACCAAACCATTCCTGAAAAAAACTTGCCCACCTAGTAGGCCTCTCTGCCAACATACTACCAAAATTAACTTTAAAAAACAGCAGAGAAAAAAAGATCACTGGGTTGACCATTCCTAAGCCACCCTTCCTCCTAGGCAGATAAGTCACACTCCTCCTGACCAAATTCAGTCTGTTTTCCCATAACAGCTTAAAGAAACAACTAAAAAGTCTTGCATAACAAGATGCTGGCAAAATGCAGACATAGCTGACATACAGAAACATGGGTATCAGGTAGGTCTTGATAAGGTCAACCTTTTCCCTGAAGGAGAGCCGTCAACCCTTCCAGCGTGCCACCTTGTCATTCGCATCAGACAACCTGCTTTCCCAATTTTTAAGGCCATAATCGCCTGGTCCAAATTTGATGCCAAGCACTTTAATTTTTTGACTGGGCACATGGAGGGTGTCTGGGAGTTGGAAGCCCCCATGCTCCTCCCCTAACCAGAAAACTTCACTCTTATCCTGGTTGATCAAGGAACCGGATCCCTCAGCATTCTGCCCCACCTCAGAAACCACCACCTGCCCCTCTCCTGGCTCAGGGATGAGGACAGAAACGTCATCAGCATACGCCACAACTCTCAAGGGAGGTCCCCCAACAGGACCCAGAGAGACCCCCTGAAGCAAGCCCATTGACCCTCCTTACCAGAGGGTCAATGGCGAACACATACAACAGGGGGCTCAATGAGCAAGCCTGACGTACCCCAGAATCAACCCTGAAAGGCTTCCCACTGGCATTCCAACCATTTGATGGGGGGGGAAGCTCTAAGCCCATTGATACAATGTTTTAGGGCAGCCAATAAAACCCTCCCCCAGGCCGTACTTTCCAAGGAGCAGCCAGAGGTACTCATGGTTGACCCTATCAAAAGCCTTCGACTGATCCAATGTCAGCAGATACTCCAGCCAGCTGCCCTGCACCGCTCCAAGGCCTCCCGGACAGCACACACCGCGGACAGACTGCTTCTACCTGAAACAGAACAGTGCTGGCTGCTGGAAAGTAAGCCCTCTGCAACTGCCGAAAAGCGCCAAAACAAAATTTTTGACAGAATCTTCCTATCCACATTGAGACTGATGGTGCGCCAGTTCTCCAACAATGTCACATCTTTCCCCATTGACAGCAAGATCACCGCTGACTGTCCCATTGATGAAGGGAGCGAGCCATCATGCAAACAGCCATTAAAGACCTCTGTCAAGTAAGGGGCCAGAAGGGTCTTAAAACTTATAAAACTCGGCTGTCAACCCATCTGGCCCCGGCGACTTCTTCACAGCAAGCCCTTCAATGGCCCGGACAAATTCCGCTACAGTAATCTGTCAAAGTGGCCACAGAGGAGTCCTTATTCAGACCTGGTGTTGAATCCAGAAAGCCCTCCATTTTGTCTCGGTCGAGGGTCTTCTCCCCAAGAAGGTTGGTGTAATAAGAGCCAACAGCTTCCAAAATCTCTGTCCTGGATTTTGCCAGAGAGCCGGAGCTCTCTCTTAAATCAGTAACTGATTTAACTGCCATACTTCTCTTGAATTTCTGGTAAGGGTCAGGAGAGTGGTATTTCCCGTAATCCCTCTCCAGAACTAGAGAAGCATGCCTATCAAAATGGTGCTTCCTGAGAAGTTTGACCTCAGCGATCTCCCCAGGATCCCCATTGCCCGAAACAAGATGGTTGAGCCTTCTCTGCAAACCCTGATAGGCAGCATACTTATTTAATTGAATCCTCCTACCTGCAGTGTTGAAAAGCCTGGTGATTCTCCGTTTTGCAATCTCCCACCACTCAGCTTTGCTGCTGCACAAATCCAGGATTGAAACCAGCGCCTGAAAGAGATCCTCAAAGGATTTGTCTTACCTTCTTGTCTTCCAACAGCGCTGAATTCAGTCTCCAGATCCCCTTTCCTCTATGCGGAATGTCTGAGACCCCCAGAGTCATACTTACCAAACAGTGATTGGAGAACTCGACTGGCCGACAAACCGGTGCCAGACAAGCAGTGCCCTCCTTCAAAAATAACCTATCTATCCTACTCTTGCAACTACCTTACTGATTTGTAAACCCCGTGCTGCCTGGATTGCAACGAACATGTGCATCAACCTGACCTGCTTCTCTAACAAGGCTATTTAAAAAAACGCTATCATAGCCCAGCCAATGATGTTGAACTCACCACCGACCACCACCTGCCGAGCCATAAAAAGATTAAAGGTTTGATCGTTGTGAAAAGGCACTTTCTGTCCCATTTAGACTGGGGCTCATAGATGTTAATCAGGCGCAGTTCATACCCCCCACAAGGACGTCTAATACCATGCATCTCCCTATTTCAATCTCAATAACCCGCCGGCTAGTAACCTCATCGGTCTTAAAAAGTGTCGCAACTCCACTGTAGGGCTCAGCCGCAAGAGACCAGAAGGAAGATCCACAACGCCATTCCCTCTGGACAGCATATACATCTGCCAAACTTTCCAGCCTGGTCTTCTGCAAAATCAAAATTTCAGTCACAATTTTGCTGAGCAAAAATAAGGCCTATTCATGAGCCCTTACTGACTTTATACTGGCGACATTAATGGTAGCCAGGCGAAGTGAAGCGGCCCCAGCCATTAGGGTGATTGAGACACCAGTTTCCTTTCCTTAACTGATTCCATTCCCTCGCCAGTGACCTAGGCCTTTTAAGCATGCCTGGAGAGGGGTCATCCTCCATTTGGAAAAAAGAATCCCCACCCTCCTCATCCCCAGACAAGACCTGGAAGTTATTTTTAGGCGAGAAAGCATCTTCCTCGCTTTCCTGAACAATTGAGGATTTATCCTCCAACCTCTTTTTCTTTTTTTTCCTGGATTTGCTACTCGCATTCAATCAAACCTCCCCCTCATCCCCCCCCCCTCCATGGCCTTACCCATTTCTGAAACCCAAGGACCCCTACCCTCCTCGCCTTACCCCTACTTTCTCCCCTGCCTTATCCAACTTCTGACCTGACCCTACCTTACCCGGATTCTTGGACAACCCAGACACAATTGTGACAGACACATTGGGAACAGACACACTAGAAACAGACACAGAAGGAGAAACAGCAAGGGGAACATGAGGGTCAGACACTAGGGTGGAGGATACAGCCACACTCGACTTAACCACAGCGGAGAAAACAACAGGAGTTGGAACCGCAGAAACCACAACAGAGGAAGACAAAACTGTACTTCTTGCCCTCTCTCCTGCCTTCTTAAGCTCCTCCCTCTCCATCCTTTCTAACTCCAGAAGCAAATTCCTTTCTACCCTGGGACAACTATTGTAGGAATTACCTAGCTCATGACACAAATTATACCTAATCATAAAAGTTGTTTCATAAGTGGTACCTCATATCAGTGCATTCTCTGGCTAGGTGACCAATCCCTTGGCAAGGGGGACACTTCCTGACTGTACATACTGCCGCAAAATTACCCCTATCTCCACACCGATTGCAAACTTTGGGCTGGGCTGGATCGAAAGTCACCAATCTATCCCTCCCCAGAAAGGCTGCCAAGGGAATATGCTGAACAATATTGTTGACTATTTTCAGCTTAATTCTCCCTGTCCAAGCCCCTGTCCAAATGCCCCCTTCGTCAAACACCTTTGACAATGTCCCTTCTACTTACCCATACTTTTTTAGCCATTGCTCAAGGTCACCCTGTGGGATCGACTAATTCCTAACCAAGATTGTTATTTTCTTCAATAAGGCCTGCCTAGAAACCACTCTTGGGCAGAGACCTTCCCACATACCTACCCCCTTCCAATCCTTCTTATATTTTTCCCAGAATAAATCAAGGAGTTCTGGTCTCATATCTATTTCTGTAGAGCCAACATGGTAAATGAGAGCATATATGTCATTTGGCTTTTAACCCGCTCCCCTACCTATCTGCACAAGGATGCCTAAGCAGGCAGGGCAACTTTAGGCAGTAAGCACCCAGACCGGGACTCGGAGCCCCGGGCGACCGACCTTATGAAAGTTGGCAGATAAGCACATGTTTTTTTTTTACTTTTCCCTTCACTCTCACGGCCAGCTTGATGTGATTTGCACTGCTGGCGCTCAGCTTGACAGGTCTCCAAGTGCTGGCAGCCAGCTTGATTTGACTCCTAGTGCTAGCCAAGCCGCTCACAGCCTGGTCCTGGGACCCCATTACTGAAGCCTGCACAGCTTGGCCAAGGGACCCAAGGCTTCAGCCTTGCCAAGGGGACCCAAGGCTTCAGCCTTGCCAAGGGGACCCAAGCCTTCAGCCTGGCCAAGGGGACCCAAGCCTTCAGCCTGGCCAAGGGGACCCAAGCCTTCAGCCTGGCCAAGGGGACCCAAGCCTTCAGCCTGACCAAGGGGACCCAAGCCTTCAGCCTGACCAAGGGGACCCAAGGCTTCAGCCTGGCCAAGAGGACCCAAGGCTTCAGTCTGGCCAAGAGCCAGAGCTTAAGCCTGCGGGACTGTGTGCTTCCAGCCTGGGGTACGCCGGCCCTTAAGCCCCCCCTGAAGCCCAGAGGAGACCAGAGCTTAAGCCAGTGGGACTGTATACTTGCTTCCAGGGGCACCATGGCCCTTAAGCCCCCCTGAAGACCAGAGCTTAAGCCTGCGGGACCCTGTGGTTGCTTCCAGGGGCACCATGGCCCTTAACCCCCCTAGTGTTCTAATTCTGTCAGTTTTTTGATGCATAGCAATTTGTTGTTTATATTGTGGGCCTGTAATTCTTAGAATTATCTCCCAGGTATGATAATTATATTTATTTATTATATTATAATCCTAAATTATAATATAATAAATAATTATAAAAAAAGAAATAATTGACCACAACAATGTAATTTATCAAAACAATTTCACTGAAATTAGTCCAAACAAGGGTGCAATATTATTAATAAATATTAATATAAATTAAATGCAGATTTTAGAAAAAAAAATTTACATTTCTAGTAGACATCCCAGGTATGATATTTTTTAAAGCAGGGTGCTGCACAAAGTCCAACATCACAGTCAGGACAGTGGAACCTGGTTTCCTTTCTGACCTTCCTTTGTCATCGGTCTTTGAGCAGCAAACCACGCACATCCTTGTAGGTGCTGCCTTTTTCTGGGTTGGGGGGATGTATACAGTGAAGTGATGACCTGTCAGGCATTCTAGGTTGACAACGGCAGAAGCACGACATCCAGGTCTATTCATAGCCACTAATGGCGTTTGGTGGTTCTTGATTATGGATTTCGGAAACCTGCAAAATTAAGTCTAAATGATTCGCAGGCCTCTGACATTTCTTTCTGTACAGAATGTAGGCATTCCATAGGCACTGCTCAACAAGATGCCTGAAAATCTTCTTGTAGTACTTCCTTTGCTGTTTCCTCATCGCTGGGTAGAGTGTCATGGCTTGGTCAGCTCGACACCTCCCATGGTATTGTTGTAGTCAATCACCACCTGTGGCTTCATCATTTCTTTCCCGCGTTTTGTGTGTACCAGAACAGTGGAGGCATTATGGACAGTACCCATCAGGTACACATCTTGTGTCAAGCCATCTCAGGGCCATCATCTTGCCTTTCTGCCAGGCAACAAATTCTCCTGTCCTCAGCTTCCCTTTTGCAAACATTGATGGCAGGTTGCGCCGGGGAGACCTAACAGTTTCATACGCATCTGTTTTGTGTTGCAGATGGAACTCATAAAGCTCAGGAGAGGTGTAGAAATTGTCAGTTGTGACACAATAGCCAAGATGTTGCCAATCCATAATGGCTGTAGCCAGATGAGGATTTGCACAGCATATACATTTTCACGCCAAATTGTTCCCTCTTTGACGCAATGTACTGCACCCAGCTGAGCCTCCCCTTGTAAGCCATTAGACTTTCATCAATGCTGACATCTCTTTCTGGCACATAGCTCTCCTGGAAATTTTTTAGATGATCTGGGACACTTACCAAATTTTCTTTAGTTTTGGTGCAGGATGGGTAGTCTCATCAAATTCTTCATTGTTTACAAAGTGCAGGTACTTCATGATGAGGGAAAAGCGGTATTCGGGCATGACTGTGCCAAAGAATGGAGTGGCAATCATTTTTTTCTTGGACCAGTACCACTTTTGCACGGGTTTGCCCACAACTCCCTGCAGGATCACTAAGCCCAAAAACATCCAAATGTCATCCTTGGTCATAGGTTCCCACTTTCAGCTTCTTGCAAACCTCAGGTGTAGAGCACCTAACTGTTGTTCAGCATACCTGCATAAAACAAAATAAAAAAGGTATTTTATGATATGTTCTGTTATAGTGTGGTGAAGGTTGTAAGTAATATGTTAGCAAAGAGCAGCATACATGTTTGCAAAAAAATTTCAAAAAGTTAGCAAACACAGAGCAGCTTACCTGTTTGTCTCTGCAACAATTTTTTTTCGATAACTTCATGGTCAAAAACAACTTCAGGTATGCCAGGGGGTTGTCGCATTCAGCCTCAATTTTCATCCCAGGTGCGCTGGTAAATGAAAATCTTGGCGGTGCTGCCTGGTCCGCATCAGGGTCAATAGGGCACCATGTGTTCACAGCACTGACCTCTGTTCACGGACGGTTGATCCTCTGTGTCACCAGCTCAGTTGGTAGAGATGTGCACAAGGCGCAGAGTCTAAGCACCTGCCCCATCTTCACCAGAGCCTCTAGAGGTGAGGATGTTGCGCTGCGGGTAACTGCCGGGTTGCGGCCCCCCGTGCACGCCGAGGCAGGTGACTGCTGATAGGCAGAAACAAGACGTGGTACCAGAGTGAGGAGCAGAGAGTAGTCAGGCAAGCCAAAGGTCAGAGCAGGCAGCGATCAGGAGTAGTCAAGGTTAAGCCAGTAGTCAGGGCAGGCAGCGATCAGGAGTAGTCAGGGTCAAGCCGAGGTCGGTACACAAAGAATCAGGAGCAAGAGAATAAACAAACAGGAACCTGGAAGCAGAGCCAATGAAACTCCTTGTTCAGGCAAGTTCCTGTTGCCCTTCACTTCCTTTTAAGGGCAGGGCCTGTGATGAGTGGAGCCATGTGACCTGCTGCATTCTCTTACCACCAGAGGGGGTCCAGGAGACTAGAGGTTGGTGGTGTTCACATCTCCACCAGCAGAGGGGGCACAAACCTGCGAAACAGTCTAGTCCTCTGAGATAGTGGACCAGCTGACTGGGAGTCACATGACCTGGACCATGAAGTGAGCTGCAGAGATGATGCCTTAGCAGAGCTGATGCTGGCAGCAGAGGACTGTAAGGTGGGTGACACTGAATGAGGCACAGATCCCCTGGATCTGCAGGGATCTGTGACACTTTCGCTGTCTGATGACAAATTTTCTGGTGAATCACTATCGCTCGATTCCACATGGGACTCCAAATCACTATCGCTCCTCCAAAACAGCGCTTGCGCCGGCGAGATGCCTTTTAGATGCCATGTGGTCAAGTCTTCAGTAATCAGTCAGTAACAATCAAAGACAAGGTGAATAAATGATACATTTAGGAAGTGATTTATAAGTCCTCAAAAGTTCAACAAAAGGTCAGATCAAGGTCAGGGCTAATAGTGGGCAAAATGTAAATCAGGGCACTGGTCAATGATGCTTGGTGCACTTAAATGTGGATTTATAGTTTTATTACATGTTTTAGGGTGTTTTTTTTACTGTAAAAACTATTTAAAAGCAGAATATATTGTAATCTGCTTTTAAATTTCCCACCACCACAATCAATATCCCATCTTCCAGGTGATGCGAGCTGCAATAGTAAATTCCAGGGGGTGATGCCAGCGGGAAATCGCTGCTGGCATCACCCCTGGAATTTACTATTGCTGCTCGCATCACCCGGAAAATGTGATGCACAATGCAGAAATCCTGCATTGTACATTGCATCTAACTGCTGATGTGAGCAGCGGCGTAGCTGGGACCCCGGGTGGCATTTAAAAGCAGATTACCGGTAATCTGCTTTTAAATTTCCCGCACAACCACGCCCCCTAACGGACAGACGCCCCGACATCAGAGCGGGATCTTTAGATCGCCGCTGGATCGCAGGGCCCAGGTAAGAAAGGATTTTTTTCTTACCCTGAGTGTGACTCGGGGTTATCGTTTTTTGCAATAGAAATCCATCCTGAGTCACACTCGGGATTACCGCTAGGTGGGTTAGGGGCTTTTATTTCTTTCACTATTGAAGACACACACCTAGTACAAAAACGATGTGTTGTCACTTTAAGGTCTTTTATTCAGTTTTCTTTTGTAAGTTCTCACCTTATACACATTTTTGCGTTGTCACTTTATGGGCTGTCATCCCCTTCACTATTGTAGGGACACACCTTGTACAAAATGGTGGGTTGTCACTTTAAGGGCTGTTATCCCCCTGCTATTGAACTTACACACCTTGTACACAAATTGTGCGTTGTTATATTAAGAGCTGTCATCCCTTTTACTATTGTAAACACACACCTTGTACAAACATGGTTCTTTCTTTCACTATTGAAGAGACACACATAAGGGCAGTTATCCCGTTGCTATAGTAGGCACACACCTTGTACACAAATGGTGTGTTGTCATTTTAAGGGGTGTTATCCCTTTCACTTTTGAAGACGCACACCTTGTACAAGAATAGTGTGTTGTCACCTTAAGGGCTGTTATCCCTTTGTAATTATATGTACACACCTTGTAGTCAAAGAGTGCGTTGACTGTTATCCCATTCAATATTGTGGTTATACACCTTGAATACAAATGGTGTGTTGTCACTTTAAGGGCTGTTATTCCTTTCGCTTTGTAAACACACCTTGTACACAAAAGGTGCATTATCAAATTAAGGGCAGTCATCCCTTTCACTATAGAAGACACGCACCTTGTACGAAAAAGGTGTGTTGTCACTTTAAGGGAAGTATTATACCTTTGTTATTGGAGGTACTCACCTTGTACAAAAATGGTTTGCTGTTAGGGTAAGGACTGTTATCCCTTTCTCTTTTGTGGACACTCACCTTGTACAAAAATGGTGCATTATCACTTTAAGGGCTGTTATTTCTTTCACTATTGAAGACATGCACCTGGTACAAAAATGATGTGTTGTCACTTTAATGGCTGTTATCCTTTTGCTATTGTAGGTATATACCTTGTACACAAATGGTGCGTTGTCTCTTTAAGGACTGTCATCCCCTTCACTATTGAAGACACACACTTTGTACAACAATGATTTGTTGTCACTTTAAGGGATGCTATCGCTTTCGCTATTGTAGGCACACACCTTGTACAAAAATGGAGCATTGTCACTTTAAGGGATCTGTTATCCCTTTCACTATTAAAGTCACATACCTTCTACAAAAATGGTGTGTTGTCACTTTAAGGGCTTTTATTTCCTTGCTATTATATGTACACACCTTGTACTCAAATAGTGCGTTGTCTCTTTAAGGGCTGTTATCCCTTTAGTTTTGTAAATACATTGTATACACTAATGGTGCATTGCCTACAGGTGGGAGCGGGGTCTATTTTTAGCCCTGCTCTCCACCACACCGCCCGGAGTCGAATCTCCAGTCTTGGCACCCGGCGGCCATATTGGAGGACACCTCACGTGGCTGCAGAGAGGAGAGAAGACTCTGCCACAGCCCTTATACTAGCTCCAGGGATAACAACCTTTGGGAACACATAGGACTCCTTGCTACTTTACCAGCAGGAGCACTTCATTGAAGAAAAGACCCCTGGTGAGTTTATGCTGCTTGATAAATCTGCCCCCCCTCCTGATTGCCTGATTGGGAAGAAGCTGTTGTTGGGATCATACATATTGAGTGATCTATTTCCCCTATTTGGATCCTGTAGAATTCACTTTGTTTTGGATGGGGGTGGATGTGCATAGGGATATCCATAGTTATATTTCTACCACTTTTTCACTTTGAACTGGAGCACGCTGTATTTTGGAGTGTACTGGGAGCAAACACCAGCTATGGAAAAGTTTATGGGCAAATCAAATCCTTCCCAATCACGCAAAAAGCTCCCTAAAACAAAGGAGAAAGCTTCACAGAAGCCTACACCAGTATCCCCCCCTCATCTTCAGGATCCCCTGAAATATCACTGCCACTAACCCACCAGGATTTTTCCTCTGCCATGATTAAAGCGGCATGCCCTTCTGAACCGAGTGGCTCCACTGCCAGGGAAGTCGCTTACTTACTTCTACTGTACTTTGATAAGAAGTTGGAATCATTCCACCTTGCTATTGAAACAGCTATTTTAAATATATCGTCTAATACTACAAGAAATGTGGAGTTGGAACAACGGGTCAACGATCTGGAGGACCAAGTCCTTGAATCGCAAGGTAAACTAACCATGCAAACAAACCAATTGGCATCCATGGCAGAGAAAGTGGAAGATCTAGAGAATCGTGTTAGGAGATACAATTTACGTTTTATTTGTATCCCAGAGGATTAAAAGGGCCTAGATCTACAAACATTTTTATCTGTTGATCTTATGATAAGTCTTAATTTACCCCCCCGACTGCCAGGGCATTTGAGAGGGTACACAGGATTGGCCCTGACCGTCCATTTGCAACTCACAAACCAAGACCAGTCATTGCCAGATTTTTTCATGGTTTGGACAAAGACACAGTGCTTGGAGCCTACCGTAAACAAAGAGAGCTTAAAGTAGGTGAGGTGAAAATTTTGATTTTCTAAGACTCCGCCGCAGTTGCCCAAAAAAGAAAACTGTTCACCCCTTTTTGCCGCCGCTTAGTGGAATAGGGAACGCGCTTCGCCTTGATGTACCCAGTAAAATTGTGACTTATGCAGGGGACACCAAAGTGTTTGAGGACCCAAATTTGGCCATGAGCTTTTTGGAGCAACAAGACCAAACTCTGCCTTAACAATGCGGGTCCATTAAAGTTTTGCTGTGCAAATGTCTGTATATTTGTTACTCATGCTGCTAATGTTATGTTTATTTGGTTTGCTACCACTTACGGAGCACCTAACGGGTATTTGTTTGACTGTTCAAGTCAATTTGCAATTTAACATTCTGTGCAATATGTTTTTGAATGTTTTGAATGTTCTGATTTTCTCACTGGATACGTTTATATTGCCAATTGAAAGTTTCTTATTATAAAAGTCTTGCCCTCTGACCAGGATACAAAGGCAGAGGACATTTACTGACAAGTTAAAAATAAGGGAAAACGCAATATGTTTGTTATTGTTCATTTTGATTTGTTCGGCGGCCTGGCTGTATATTTATGGGATTGTTTCTTTTTTTCTCTTTTTGGACACATTTTTGAATTTTGTTGTAATGGGTGGATCCCAAATGGTTGTTTGTTAGGCCTCAATTTAGCGGGGTTTTGGGATCATGGGCATACTATTTTTCTGGGATTATGGCTGTAAATTTTCTAGAATTACACACATTCCAACCTAATCCCACCCTTATCTCTAAACTAAATTTAGTATCCTGGAATGTGGCAGGACTTATTAGTCCCCAAAAGTAGAGGAAAGTCCTAATAGATCTTAAACGTAAATCTCCTGATGTTGTTTTCCTGCAGGAAACACACTGGAAATCAGATGACATAACCACTCTGCGAGACACCTGGATTGGAGAGGTCATTGCCACTACTTAAAAAAATAAGAAAAGAGAGGTGGCAATTATACTACGGAAAAATTTACCATATAAATTGTTTTCAGTAGAACTGGATGAGGAAAGCAGATACGTTTTGGTAAAGATGGATTTGATGGGAACAATTCATTCACTGTGCTCCATATATGCACCTCCTGGTAATTCCTCATCATTTTATGCCAGTATACTTCAAAACATTTTGGAGGGAAATTACCCTAACCTCATTAAATCAGGAGATTTTAATGCCACGCCAGATCCTAATATGGACAGATCCACCACTGCTAATACTGTCAATGCCCCATCCATGGGAATTTCATAATTTAATGGCCCAAATTTCTCTGGTGGACCCCTGGAGATTCCTCAATCCCACTGAAAGGAGCTATACATGTTACTCCAAGGCACATGTCTCCTTTTCCAGAATTGATCTTATATTGTTGGAAGAGTCCCTTTTTTCTCGGGTGACCCACGCATCAATTGCAGAATACACCCTATCGGACAATGCTCCTGTCCGATGACCCTTGCACTTCTGAAACCTTTTTAAACTACCAGGTTTTGGAGATTCCCCAAATCTCTGGCGCAATCACCTGATTAACATGGTCAAATGTCAATGGGCAAATAGTTTAGATGACAATTTGGAACACTGGGACACCTCTGTTTTGCTATGGCACACCATGAAACCGATAGTCAGGGGGAGTATTATAGAACTCACAACTCGTAAGCGTAAAGAATATCTCTCCCAATATACTGAGTTGCAGGACAAAGTAATTAAAGCCTACAGGGAATACCTGTTCCAGAGAACCGAACCACTAAAGCAGACCGGGAAAAACGCAACCAAATGTCTTAATGCGCATGTAGCCTCTAAAGTAGAGACTACATCTCATTTTTTGAAACATACATTTTATAGATGGGGTAACAAAGTGGGCTTCTTATTAGCAAGACTCACAAAACCACCACAATCCAAAAGAATTGTTCTGTAACTTAAAGACCCCCAAACATTGGCTATACAGACTGCTCAGGATAAAATCTGCCATATATTCAAAGGTTTTACAGCACAACCTTCTTGCCCAAATCTTTTGAATGACCTCTTACAAAAAGCCAGGCTACCCAAATTATCTTCAGATCACAGGGAGCTATTAAATAGGCCCATAGCTGCCGAGGAAATCCAAAGCGATCAAATTAATAGCAAACCACAAAACTCCTGGTCCTGATGGCTACACCGCAGAATTTCATAAAATTGATTATTATGGAAACTACAACTCCATATTACACAAAGCACACAAATCTATGTTATTAGGTCTAGATGCTGAGAAGGCCTTTCATAGAGTGGAATGGCCTTCACTGTATGTAATTTTGGCACAGCGAGCATTTGGTCAAGTCTTCACATCATATATACAATATATTTATAACACACCAGTAACAAAACTTTTGATAAATGGTAACTTATTGGCCCTGGTGTCTTTGACCAGAGGGACCCACCAGGGATGTCCATTATCCCTCATTTTGTTCAATCTTGCACTGGACCCTCTATTGCATCTTCTAAAGTCTTCAAGGAGTTTTAAAGGCATTCAGATTGGAATTGAAGTGGTTAAAATACCAGTCTTTGCCGATGACCTGCCTTTATGCATTAGTAAACCCAAAAAGAGTCTGCCGGCGATCACTGAACTGTTACAACAATACGGAACCATATCAGACTAGACTGCAATAAGACTAGACTGCAATAAACTTTGATAAATCTAAGGCACTCTATCTAAATAAATATACCAAGCCCAATTGGAGCCACCAATACCCATTTGTTTGTGCAGATAATTACTCCCTCCAGAGGTTGTCCAAAATCCTCTACTATATTTGTGCTGGTATGTCTGGCACGAAATAAGATACAAATTCTCCCTAAATAGTCACTCGTCCTTACTCCTTCCACTTTAGCGAAACAGAAGTTTCCCTTGGATACTCCAGGAACCTCAGGGGAGGGACCAAGGCAACCTGTGAGCAATGAAAGTTAAATCTAAAGTTAATACTCTGACCTGCAAGGTCATCACGCAATCAGCTATAATCATATTGTTCCCCTCTCTAGGCTTACAGACCTTTGCGAATTTACAGCTGAATTCCTATGTTGAATCAGTGATTACAAGTTTATCGCCCACAGATTGGTCTAATCCACTGGATAAGCTATGGACAACGCCTAACCCAGCTAAAAATGCCATAACTGAAGCATATAATATCTACAGAATGATAGGACTAAACACCTGCCGGAAATTACCCCGAATGATGTATTACCATATTTTGGTAAAGCTTGGAAGGCACTATCTTCATCAATGTATAAGAAAATGACCTTGAAACTCTATCACTACGCATATATCTCAGCTATGCGTTCATATCAGATGGGGCTCAGCCCCTCCTTGCAATGTCCAAAATTTGGTGTTTTGGAGGCAGATTAATACCATATGTTGTGGGACTGCCCCAAAATACGCTATTTTTGGAGACGGGTAGCGTGGTATACTCTTCAAAATTTGATAAACTATTTTTCACTAACTCCCAAATGGGCAATTTTGGTGAAATGTCATCTCATGGTGCAAAGGTGGCCAAAGGCTGCAGAAAACTTTGATGATAATCCCTCTGGTAGCGAAAAAAATAATTCTTCATAACTGGATTACTGCAACCCCCCTCACTGGCATTATTTTTGTAAAAAATATGGTTTGTTTTTGAGATGGAATGGGTTGAAGCCTCTTTGGAGAAGGAGGCATGGGTGAGGCCTTTTTTGAAATCTGGGAATCATACATAGCTCTATTATCATTGGATATGAGAAAGAGAGTTCTCACAGCCTTTGAACAAACTGCGTGGAATGCCTACCGTCTTTTGGACAATGATCCCCCAATTGTATGTTGATTATTAGATAAGACATAATGGTTTGATCAATCAATATTATTCATACATTTTTTTTGGAGTTTTTGCTCCCCCTATTGTCTTAATTTGTAATGCTAGCTATATTTGATTAAAATTTTTGGTTTGGAGACCCTCTAAAAGAACTGGACATTTGGTGCTGTGGACTCGGATCCATTCCAGGAATTCTTGGACAAGGAAACTTGAACCTCAAGGCGAAGGCAGAACCAGTGGCCACAGTAAGAACTTTTTTTCTTACTAATATTCTGCCCGCCGCCGCTAGTAGTGTTAGTTCCGGGGATTGCGGCGTTGGATTCAGGTCGGGATGAGACGGTGAAATGAATGCATCTGAAGTGTATAACCTGATACCTTGCTGTAAAGTGGCAATAGAGATAAAAGAGAGATTAGGGTCTTGCCGGTTGCTACAATAGAAGAATTTGTCACATTTCTGTTGTATGTTTTGGTAAAAGAGCGTGACTTCAGTAAGAGAAGAGAAAGAGAGAGGTCAGCAACATATTTAGATGATTTAAAAGACTGTCTCTGATTTAGTCAGTGGGTGAAGTTAGGTGAGCTATGCAAGAGACTAACTAAAAGACAATGGACTGATTTAGTCATTGGGTGAAGTTAGGTGAGCTATGCAAAAGACTAACTAATAGACCAAGGGCTGATTCACGTTTGTTACAGGTTGCTCCTGGCGGGATGGTTGTTCTCAGGTGAAACTACAAGAAAAATTAAGAGACCGAGACATTTTGATGTCAGGCTAGGCCAGCTGGTCAAAAAAGTCTTAGGTGAGGGTTGGATGAGCTAAAGGCCAACTGCAAGATGCCAACCTAAAAGAATAAGACTGTGATAGAGGCAGGTGAAAATTATGGGCAATGAGACCTCAAGGCCCCCTACTAAAGGCACAAATAGTCTGCTCACAGAAATGACAAATAGATATGGTGACTGGTTGAGCAAGACCACTAAAAAAATAATAACCATGGTCTGTTATTATCATGTTATTATCAATATCTGGATAACATACCAAGGGATGGGTTATCATTTGCCACTATGGTTGCTGGTGTATAGTGATTGGAATGGCCGATTGCAGAGTACGAACAAAGGAAGAAAATGTGTCACAAGTATGGGTTAATAAATAGGAAATGCAACCAAAAAGATTGTAAAACTAGCTAAAGATGGTAATACACCTGTGCCAGAACCTGGGACATAAGTTGTTAACTTGGGTTAGTGTGAGCTGTTATTATGTCACACTCGGAGATGTTTTTGTGTGAGGATTGGAATGTGTAGCATTGTAATGGATAACTAAATATGCATAAAGATTCAGAGTGGAGAAGAAGCCAGCTTGTGTAGATGTTACTTACACATGTATTTATTTATCCCTCTGAAGATGAGATAAAATAGAGAATGATGATGGAAGTATGAAAAATTCCCATAATCAGCCAGGGACTTCAAAATCTGCCCCTGTTAAAGAGTCCCTGTCAAGTTCAGAGTCTCCTGAAATTAAAGCAACAGCTTCCCCTCCACCAAATCCTTATGTAGCAGTTTAGTAACCGTGGCAGTTACATATGCGGACTCAACAAATATTGTCGTGCTTATTAAGCCAGTAAGGATGACAAATTCCTGGATCCCTTTTACTATTTTTGAGATAGTCACAATGACTGTAAAATTTTCATACCATCAATATGAAAATATAAGAAAATGTATCATTTTGATTGCAGAGGTTGTTTGGCTAATGATTGTCCACTCCCAAAAAAAAGTAAGGAAAAGAGCAGTAGTGAAAATGCAGCAGCAACATTCCAGCATCCAGCAGCCCCTCCCTACCAGAAACACGAAATTTGTTGGATGCTGAGGGAAATGAATTTCTAGTTACTGCGTAGTTAAAGACACCGTAAGAAGAATAGAGGAAATTAATAGAGTATAATATAAACTTTGAAATCCTACCACTACAATTGGCTGATTATTGTAGTTGTGATGTAGGCTGTGATGGGTACAAATAAATGAGTGCTATGTGCAGCTGAACTGGATACTCAGCTGAAAGAGAAATTGTACAATGCTCGCCCTAATCAGAAGTGGATGCTATCCACAGCAGTCACAAATATACTAAATAATCATTGAGTGATTGATTGGAGAGAAAAGAGAAAGTGAGCAGAATGATTACAGAAGAATTAATCAGAGGCAGTTTGTAAATCTTACAAAATATTGTCTAGAACTAAAAATCAAGAAAATAAAATGTAAGGTTATAGAGGCATAGGAGTAAAAAGGAGAAAGTTGATTGTTGGAAATGGCAGTTGCTGGTAAAGAATGTGTTATTATCACCCCTTTAAATATGTTGTTGATATTCTCATACACTCATGGACACATTCAGTAGATTGTTGTTTCCCCAATTGTAGAAATTGCTCAAACCCCTGTACCAGCTATTGCCTGGCCCCTTTCAAAGGACTTCTATGGCTTAAGTGTCATTTCAGAGACTCAAACAGACAAAAGTCCTATCACTAATATCCAAGCACTAATGTGCATATGAGTAGTGGCACAGAAGAGTTAAATTACCAGTTGTGGTATATGTAAGTATGCCCTCACATCCTCTTATCGTGGGATAACCCATCTGTGTCAGAGCTGTAGTTGAAGCAGCACTCTTCCTGCAGAAGATTGCTTACTAAGGTTGGACAGACATCTTACAGTGTATTTGCCTCACATAACCCAGCAGTACCTGTCCTTTTTCAGAAATGTATTCACTAAAGGAGGAAGAAGTGAATCATACCCCCTCCAGCACATGATTGTGTTCAGCTACATAGAAGAAGAGTTGGTTCATGACCTTTACTGGAACCCTCCCTAACAAAACAAAATGGGAATAATAGAGCTTCCTTATGAGGTGACCATTGCCAAAGTGCAAGCTCACATATGAAGAAATACAGAGTTGGAAAAATAAAATCCAAGAGAGATAAGAAGCCTTGTGTACCCTCTGCATGTATTTCTATAATGACTGGGATAGCCATGGCCAAGGACACATAAGAACAACTTTGTCCCAAAAGCTAGATGTGTGCAATACTGACCAAAGAAGATGTCATAGTAAACTTTGTTAGGAAATGCCAGTGGATTGCTGGACATGAGACAAGGAAGGGATGAGGACGTGTGGCCATATCATAGACGGGCAGCTAAAACTAGCAGAGACCTTGATGTGGATATAAATTACCAAAAGCGCTCTACAGCAATAGGCACTAAACAAGCATGGGTGCACGGAGGGAAGATTTAGAACAGAGTGTGAGACAACTGAATAGGATGTACTGACAGCTTCAGCACTCAAACTACCAAACCAGTCCAAACCTTTTGAACTGCTCAGTGAAAAGGAGAAAAGGAGTGCTTATACAGCTTTCCATATCAGGAACACATGTTGTGGCCTATGAGAGTGAACAACTAGATCCAATAATTCGAGGATCGCCTTCTTGTGTCAGGGCAGTAGTATCAATGGTGAGAATGGGCCAGCCACTTATAGTGTATACCACGCATGCTGCTGAAGGGATCCTGTCAAGGGGAAAGACAAAACACTTGTCATCTGCAAGACTAAGTAAATATGAAGCAACCTCTACATTCTACCAGAATCTATAAAAATTACTATCAGGCGATGTACTACCATTAACCCAGCCAGCTACCTACCAGTGAGGGAAGGAGACTTACAAGAGGAGGGTGACCACAATTTTCCTGGATCTAAAGGCAAATATCCCCAGTCCAAGGCACACCCCTCACAAGCCCAAATTTATTCATAGGCATGGATGGATCAAGGCTCTGCAAAGATGGGATCCCAAGCACTGCATATGCTGTGACAACACTAAAGAGTTTGTGGTTGAGGTCCAATCACTTCTCTCTTCAATGTCCACTCAAGCAGCCATATTGGTAGTTCCCCAAAGAGCATGCAAACTGGCAGAAGGCAAGATAGTGAACATTCACACAGATAGCCATTATGCAATGGGGTTGTGCATGATTATGGACCCATATGGAAGAACAGGGGATTCAAGATGGCTGCTAGACAGCAAATCCAAAATTGGGAACAAGTTCAAGACTTATTTGAGGCAGTCACCAAACCACTGGAAGTAGCCGTACTGAAGATTAAAGCTCACACGATCAGTGTATCCTAGGAAGAAAAAGGACACAGCCTTACAGATCTCATAGCCAGGAAAACAGCCGAACAATTGGGAACTACTATGATCCAAATAGTACAGCTGAAAACAGATCATGAGAAGATGGAAAAAAAATGAAGAAACATGAACAGAGAAACAGAAGAAAGAGGAGAAAAGATTCTGCAATGTGATGCAGAAAAATAAATTGTTGCAAAACAGTGCACATGAAGGGAGGAAGGAGCAGATGGGAAGAGAAGGAACAAGGCCACAGAAAAAGCTATTGATCTGTTATCAATGTATGATAACCCAAGATATTTAGGAGTATGTTTACCACCACAGGTAGAAAAGGTTGACGCTACAACTAGTCCATGGACATGTTAGACCTAAGGCAATGGTCCAAATAATTAAAGCTACCTGGTTCATGGTGACACATTGGTGACACATTAGGAAAATGTCAGGACTGTTTACAGAGGTGCTTGATCTGTGCCAAAAATAATCCACACAAGCCAACCAAAGTACCCACCATACATTTTTCATAGCCTTTGTACCTATTTCAGTGCCTGCAGATCTTCTATACTAACTTTAAGAGTGGTAGATGTGTATAAACTAGTTTGAGTAGATATGTTTCTAAACAAAAAGGCTTGGCCAGTTAGTAGTGAAACTGCCAAAGCATCAGGAAAAAGGTTTTACAAAGATTTTTGTAAGGGTATACAGTTTTAAAAATCATATAGTTAGATAGTGTGACCCATTTTATAGGTCAGATTATGTAGAAAATACATCACATTATATATAAAACTAGTATGTATCTATTATCACCCTGAGATTAATAAAAGTAGAAAGATGTAATGGTGTGATTATAAAAGTAAACTATCACGAATTATACAAAGATGGGTTTATAATTTTCATATAAGTAAGAAGCTCAGTATAATAATGATTTGTCTGGATATGTGTAATCTTTATCTCAGAACTAATGTATGTGCAAAAGTGTTTCATCTATTGCAGAATCCTGGTATTTGCAGCTTGAAGTCAGGAGATTGCCAGCGGGCACATTTGAGCAATGTATTTCCAGAAGTTAGAGGACACCTGAGTAAGGGGTGGATGCATGTTAATGGCTAAAGGTGGCAAGGGGTCTGGGGGATAAACAAAAAAGGATAACAGCCCCCAAATCTCCCTCTTCTTCTTGGAGCCCAGCCAGGGTGCAGGATACAGAGGACAGACAGACTCTTTGCATAACGTATCATTTTACTTTGTATGTGTGATCATTATTCAGCTTATTTTGAATAATTGTTGGGTATATGTTTTTTTTTTTTTTATTCTCTGTTAATAAATATCTTGTTATTCCAGATTTGTGTGATTATTAACCTAATAGAGACTTACTAAAGATACTGCTCACTAGGGATGAGCAATTGAGATTTGTAAGTTCGATCTCGCCACGAATTGGGCCGTTCTTGCTTACCGAACATTTAAGCCAGAATGGCCTTGTAATTCGCCATGAGGTCATGTTCTCGCTGAACAAACGAGGGAAAATGCAGGGGGGCGGGAACGGCGACTATTTCCGCCATGAATGGAGCGGCTGGGAGCGAATTATTTGCTCCTAGGATGCACAGCACGGCCCAACAGCTCAATCAGGAGAGATCTGAGCACAGGCATACATACAGGGAAGGGAGGAGGGGTTAGTCACTCCATCTTGTGTTCTGTGTCAGAGAAAGAAGCAGGGAGAGAAGTGCATTGTGACAGGGACAGGTTAGGAGCCTTCTGTATATCTTGAAATATACAGATTGTGCAGTTTTTGATGCTACCTCTTGCTATCTAGCAAAAAAGGCAGAAACATTTCTGTCTTACTCTCCAAAAAATACAGATATTTAATTCTGATAGCTCTTGCTATCTATCAAAAAAGCCAGAACAAATTCTGTATTTCTCTGAAAAAAAAAAAAAAAAAAAAAATTTATATATATATATATATTAGGGCACCCAGCAGAGGCAGACAAAGAAAAATTGCAGCAGAGTGGTTGCATGCACCTCTCCAGTGTGGTCCTGGATGACGGGTGCATAGCAATCTGCATCCTGTGCCACAGGCAGATTCGCAGAGGACAGGCCAGATCACATTTGGGTACAACATCCCTGCTTTCCCACATCCGCAAGAACCACAAACCAAAGTGGGAGCAGTACTTGCGTTCTCTTGAAGGAAGTGTAACTACGTCATTGTCTCTTCTTCCACCTCCATTGACTCCTTCTACACCTCCAACTGTCATTGCTACTATGTCTTAGGAGGTTGGTGCCAGCCAGACTTCCAGCTGCGAGGAAGTATCAGCTTCTGGCCGCAGGTTTCGTGGTGTCAGACGACGTTTGTCACCGAAAGATGGGTACTCCAGTGATCCCTTCAGCTCCCCGGCCCTTCAGCCCACTCTACCGGAGTTCTGCGCAAGGCATCAGGCTATGGGCCCAACCAACAAAACAGTCATCGAACTCAAATCACGACTAGCCAAACTATTGGCCTTGCAGCTACTGTGGTACAGCATTGTGGACTCTGCTCCCTTCTGTGACCTGATGGCCTGTGCCAAGCGTTGGTGGAATATACCAAGCAGGCATTACTTCTCCCACAAAGGTGTTTACATGCACATGTAATGGGTAACCTCTCTCGGGCATTGGCATTCTCGGTGTCTAGTCAAATCCACGTCACCATGGACAGCTGGACAACCAGGAACGGAGTGGGACGCTACCTGTCCTTCACCGCTCACTGGGTGGTCTTGCATAGCTCAGTGGGCGGTAGTCTGCAAGAGGCCTTGCAGCACCTGGTACCCCTGCCGAGGGGTGTGGTGGGAAAGCATGGGTCACCCCAGTCCTCTTATTTCTCCTACTCCATTCCTTCTACCATCAACCCCTCTTTTTTGACACTCCTCCTGAAAGGCCAGCAGAGGAGGACACTGTGGTTAAGCGGGCACGCCACTATGGCTCCCTCAAGCACAGGCGTTGCCAGGCAGTGCTGAAACTGGTGTCCTTGAGGGAGAAAAGTCACACCGCCAGAGAACTCTTTTCCGCTTTGCACAGAGAGGTTGAGGCTTGGCTGACGCCCTCCGGGCTCACAACAGGCATCGTAGTGTGCGACAACGGGGCCAACCTTGTGGCCGTACCCTGGTGGTGCCGAAGTTCCTCCGCACGGCAGGACTTACTGAGACAGGCTTTCTCCATCTGCAGCCATGTACGCTGATCCCCTAGTGCTCGCGCGGTGCTTAGCAAGATCCAGCGCCAACCGAGGCTTTCACCGCATAGACGGATTTGTCACACTGTGACTAGATGGAACTCCACCCTGCACATGCTCCGCCATTACTTGGTCAGCGTGGTGCATGAAGGCAGCGGGGCCCTTGGTACAGCCACACAACTGAGCTATTTTACCAGTGACCAGTGGCTGCAGATGGAGACACTGTGCAAGGTACTGGCCCCCTTTGAGCAGGCCACAAACGTTGTGAGTCGGGAGCAGTCAGGCTGGAACGATGTCATTCCCATCATCTTTCTGCTTGATAATACCCTGTGTGGCCTGATGGAAAGTGGCGATGGGAGAGGAGGGGAAGAAATGGGGGAGGAGGATGAGAGTGACATTACACTCCATAGCGCACAGCCAGCATCAGGAGGAGCAAGAAGGGACACTGGCCAGCATCAGGAGGTTCAAGAGGAGTTGGTGGAAGAGGATGATGATGAGGGAGACCATGTTGGGGCTGCAGCAGCTTGAAGAGGAGGAGGTGGTTGATCAGGAGGAAGATGTTTTGGCGCCTACTGAGGGACAGGAGGAGAATGAGCCCAGGGAACCCCTCTTTCATATGTGTGTCCACATGTTGCGATGCCTACGGAGGGACCCCCGCATTTGTAGCATCAAAAACCAGGATTATTACTGGCTGGCCACCCTTCTGGATCACCACTACAAAGACAAAATGTCACAGTTTCTACCCAACCCGGAGTAAGAGAAAGAAAAGGTGACCCGCATGTGCAGAATACTATGCAAACGGCTGTGTGAGGAGTTCAGCGCACCACATTCAACACAGGGAGCTCAGGTGGACACCGCTGCTAAAGGAGGATACGGTGGAGGCGGTGTCCACCTCTATCGCTGCTGCCACCCATGCCACTTAAGGCAGTTGTTTGGCTCCCATGGCTGGTGGAACTGCCATAGGGATCCCTGCTGCTGCTGGCACCCGGAAAGGCTGAGCACAAGTCCCTTACAAGCACTTCTTGGTAGTGCTGCATTTTAGTTCCCCTGTATTGGGGCAAGATGAGTTGTTGTATCTCAGGCTTGTAACGTGGATCCAGTAATGTAGCAATCCAATAGTCGTCAGTCTTTGTTTTTATGTGTTGTATGCGTGGATCTTTGGCTATGCACTCCTGCATGAAGGCTGTCATGTGGCTCAAACTCCCCACAGCTGAGGTAATTCTGGACTCACACTCCTGTGGGTCGAACAGCAGCACAAGGTTGTCCTCCTCCTCCACCTGGTCTTGCCATCCACGGAACATGCCGCCTTGTGTTTGGGTGGATGGATGCCATGTACCCTCAATATCCTCCTCTGCCCCTTCCTCCCCTTCTCCCATGCCTTCAATGTCCTCCTCATCCTCTTCCACCTCCTCCTCTTCCTGGATTTGTGGTGCACTATCCATAGCCTTGTCTTATATCCATGTATACATATTTATATGCTTTTCTCTTGTTTGGTATTTTTATATGCATACACTTATTAAGCTGATATGACACTATTTGAACCCATATACATGTTATACACAGTTACATTGTGCGGTTCACAAGTTCCCCAAGGAAGCCGGTACAGGCGAAACGCATCTGGACTCAACAGTAATTCATTTGTAAAGTTCTCACTAGTCGAGGAATTCATATGTCTAGCATACATGTCCCAACAATATCCCCTCCTCAACCTTGATTAGGGGATGAGACCACTTTACTTTGTTTTATGATATGAATATGTATTGATTGTGTGTTGTATGATTATGAATATGACTTACCACATAATACATTTTTCATAATTAGCCTACAAACCCCGGTCTCCTCGTCTTGATTTTCTATTTAAACATACCCCTGGGGTAGGCTTGCAACATCTGCATTTTCACAAATCTTTTTAAGGGCAGGTAGTTTCTATTCTTTCCTTTTCCACTTACCTGTATTGTTAGGCTGATAGAAAGGCCTTTCTAAAACTACTTTCCCCTCACAAAACCAACAAATTAGTCTTTTAAATTTTATAATTGAAATAAACTTGAATATTTTAAAGGATGATTGGGACACATTTATGTCTAATATTGAAGAGTCATGCTATGCACAAAAAGGCTCTGAACCTGGAGTGGAAACACTGATCTGGAAATGTAAGCATCTCTTGGAAAAAAAGTCATTACTTTATTGGCATATAAAGTTCTTCCATAAGTACATCTATGAAAAATGTAACCCTTATGGACTAAGGATCAAACTTTTTACCAATGTGAAGAATATAGAACGCATTAAAGATGCTTGGAAAAACACTTTAAATAGATGTTTAGAGGACCTAATGCGTACATTAATTTCATACTATGAAGAAGACATTGTTAAACTTGATCTGGAAATACAAACATTACAACAGCAAAACCTTACCACGGTCACCTCTTCAAATTTTTTAAAAAGATTTACGGAACTGACCCAGCATCTAGAGGAATTTACCAGGGCTTTTCAAAACAAAAAAGATAAAAAACTACAAAGGGAGAAGTGGGGGTTCATTAATCACAAGGCGTACAAGTGGGAAAATCCCACAAGAACCCAACAATCGAACCCACCGCCATCTAGACCACCCAATCCCCAACCAACATACACCCCCCCCCCCAAACAACCCTTCCCTCAAAAAACCACAGCATCACAAACAGGGATCCAAAATATCACCGCCACTTTTGAGGATCTCAATGTTAACCCTTTCAAACACAAAAAGAGATATAAGCGACTGTCACGGCTCCACAAGGCCAAGTGGTGGACCCACTGTGTCACCAACCCAGTGGGTGGAGATGTGCACGGGGCGCAGGGTTTAAGTAGTAGCTTGGTCTTCTCCAGAGCCTCTAGAGGTGAGGTTGTTGTGCGGCAAGCTACTGCCAGGTTACGGCCCCTGTGCCCGCCAAGGCAGGTGACTGCTAACAAGCAGGAACCAAAACGTAGTGCCAGAGGGAAATCCAAAAGAGTAGTCAAACGAGCCAAAGGGTCAGGGCAGGCAGCAAACAAGGGTAGTCAGGAAACAGGCAAAAGGTCAGGACAGGCAGCAAACAAGAGTCGTCAGGAAACAAGCCGGGGTCAGTACACAGATAAAACTTGAACAGAACGCAGGAACTGGAGCAGTAGAAACCTGGGAGTAGAACCACAAGCAACTCCCTTGTCCAGGCAACTTCCTGTTGCCAGGTCACTTCCTTAAAAAGAAGATGTCAGGTGATAGAAGTAGATCACGTGAGCCGCAGACACTAATCCCACCAGCAGAGGGAGTGCTGGTGATGAGATAGTCCCAGATGTTATTCAGATGCCTGCCAGCAGAGGGAGTGTGTCTGTGGAATACCCTGGTTCTCTGAGGCAAAAGCTCACAGAGACAGAGGCCCACAGCTGACAGAGAATCACTTGACCTGGACAAGGAAGTGTGGAAAGAGTGGGATCCAGAGGCAGAGATGGTGCTGGCAGCAGGGGACTGCAAGGAGGGTGAGCCAGAAGGAGGCATGGATGACCTAGACCTGCGGGGATCTGTGACAGCGACCCTCCCAAACACAAGCAAGAATCTAAGAGACTCCCCACCTATGACCCATCTGCTTCATTATTTCCCAGCACAACTACCATTACTACTACCCCCACATCCACCTGTTCGCCCAACATTCCCAAAGCACTGACACTCCTACCAGATATCTCAGACGCCATCAACTGTGGACTGGACATGGGCACTACAATACTATCCGACCCCACAAGAGAAGCACAACTACCCATTTCAGCTCCAAGATTCACTCTAGGGGCAATCCTCAAACTACTTAACAGCCAACTTGAACCACTAGTCCTACAATTGGTATTACCAATTACAAGTAGAAATTCCATGGAACATTCTTTTCAGAAAGTCTACAAAGAGAACCCAACCTAGAAAATAATAATCTCTCCTCGCATATTCTGACTAAAACAGAAATTGAAGTCCTAAAATATGGTTTGTCATTTTGCCCACCTAACAGCCTAGATAAATTTGAATTAATCAAAGACAATAATCTATTTGAACGTAATCTAATGCTTAAATCTATGTTCGATTAATCACCTGAACCCAATCTCATACAACTACAAACAGAGTTTCAAAACTACAAAGCAGTAGATTTTCAAGTTTTCATAGACTTACTTACACTTGCCATGGAAAATGAGCAAGAAATTTTGAATGACCCAAAGAATGAAATGAACAGAGAAGATAAATCTACCCTAATTCTTGATCCACTATCAAGGAAACCCAGGTCCACCTTTTACCCCCCATTAGCTCAAAATCCCCATATACAAATCTTTGTTGAGAAAATCACTAAAGAAGTTCTACAACTGCATAACAAGGCAACTTCTTACCCCAATCACTTCACTAGGAAACAAAAAAAAGCCTTGCATTCTCCGAAGAACAATAAATGAATTATCATAAAAACTTCTGACAAAGGAGGAAACTTAGTAATCCTTAACATGGATCACTACAAGAAAATTTGTCTTAAAATTCTTCGCAACACTGATTGGTATATACCAATACCAAAAGAAGGAATTGCATAATATCATCTGGGATGCATACACTACAAACTCATTGACAAAAAAAAACTAAAGAAAATTTATGGATTGATTCCCTAACCATGCTTACTTTTTTTACACCCGACTGTCGCAGGTATTAACTCAGTAGCCTCTCACCTTCAACCCTTAGTCATCAAACTGCCATCCTTCCTCAAGGATACGATTAAACTCCTTCAACTTACCAACAATATGACAGTACCACCTCAAACTATCTTAGTCAACATTGATGTGGAAACTCTATACACATGCATACCTCACGAGAAGGGCCTTGAAACCATTAAAAACTGCCTCTCAAGAGCCAAACCAGACTTTTATAGTCACAACAATTTCATCATATTCTTCCTAGTGTACTGTCACAGATCCCTGCAGGTCCAGGGGATATGTGCCTTCTTCAGTGCCACCCACCTCCCACTCCCCTGCTGCCAGCTCTGCTAAAGCATCATTTCTGTAGCTCACTTCCTGGTCCAGGACATGTGACTCCCAGTCAGCTGCTCCACTACCTCAGAGGACTAGAGTGTTTCACAGATGCGCTCCCCCTGCTGGTGGAGATGTGAACACCACCAACCTCTAGCCTCCAGGTAGTAGGATAGGATGCAGCAGATCACATGGCTCCACTCATCACATGACCTGTCCCTAAAAGGAAGTGAGGGGCAATAGGAAGTTGCCTGAACAAGGAGTTCCTTTTGCTCTGCTTCCAGGTTCCTGTTTGTTGATTCTCTTGCTTCTGATTCTTTGTGTACTGACCTCGGCTTGACCTTGACTACTCCTGATCGCTGCCTGCCCTGACCTTGACTACTCCTGATCGCTGCCTGCCCTGACCTCTGGCTTGCCTGACTACTCTCTGCTCCTCGCTCTGATACCACATCTTGTTCCTGCCTGTCAGTAGTCATCTGCGTGCCTCTCAGTGCCTCTGCGTGCACAGGGGCCGCAACCTGGCAGTTGCCCGCAGCGCAACACCCTCACCTCTAGAGGCTCTGGTGAAGACTGGGCAGCTGCTTAGACTCTGCGCCCCGTGCACCTTTCTACCAACTGAGCTAGTGACACAGAGGGTCCACCATCCTGCTGTGCAACACCGTGACAAGTACATTTTGAAAAGAAACTTCTTTCTTTTCAACAATGTCACATACTTACAAGTACAAGGCGTGGCTATGGGCACCAAGTGTGCGCCATCATACACAAATCTATACATAGGTGAATGGGAAAACCAACCATTCAAGAAGCTTAACAACACCATCTACGCCAATAAAATACATCTATGGGGGGATGGCTGTGTGAGATCCCAGCTCTGCAGGCACCAGGCTGTTTCTTTGTTATAGCGGGCATATACTCACCTCTCTGATGGGCAGAGCGAAGAAGTCGAGCGGGGGAAGCCTCCCCCCACCCCTGTACAGCGTCCACTGGCATCTCAGCCCCTGATCCGGGCTTTTGTTGGGGATACAAGCTCAGCTGCACAGCAGCCCAAGATGGCCTCCTCCACACAGGCCACATGGAGTGCAGTGGCTGGGAGCAGATCTGACCAGAAGCTGTCTGCAGCAGGGATCGAGGGTTCCTCTCCCAGCACATATCAGCCTGCACTGCCTTCCCAGAGGGCTGCATCAGAGGACCCAGCAGCTGAAACCTGTGACAGGGTGAGTCACTCTCCCTCCTCGGGGGATTCATCTTCTCCTGTCAGGCCTCTTACTGGGGGGATTTCATGTTCACCTGGGGGCCCCTATACTCCTTTGGATGATACAGTGCCAACAGCATTTAGACCTGGGGCAGCTTCCTCTCCTGTGGGGGGGATTGCCTACAGAGACCCTGGTACAGCACAATTCTGGCCCACCTAATCTAAGCAGGGAGGATTTTCCCCCTTTGGGCCCCTCTACACACGCCCGCAGCCAAACCTCAGATTCACCTCCAGCTGAGACTATACCTATTGACCCCCCTTTACATTACGGATACTTCTTATTAATGTTTTGCCTAGTTTTATGCTATTGCAACTGAAGTTTTTTGCACTTTTTGATGATTGCTTACTGACTCTCTTTATGCTCAAATTTATAATTGCGAGATATTACTTGAATATTTTTATGATCTGTGACTTTATGGTCCACAATTGGTGTTCTTTCTCTGGGAATGTCATTTTTGGTCAGATTGCCCTGATCCCCCGCCCATCCGTATGTTTCTGGTTGGGCTGGCGATCACTGCGGCCTCCCTGTGTATATTGTCACTCTCAGAGAGGTTTCTTTTTTCTTTTTCTTTTTCTTTTCCCTTTCTCAGTTGCATAGCCTTGCCCCTCGGGACCATTGTACTACTTCTACAGCCGGTGTCGACCATGTTGTTTCTAGATGATACACTGGTGCTCTTGTGGTTGTCTTGGGGACCGTCGAGTCCTTCTCCCCTTTGGGAGTGTTTGTGTACTCGCCAGACATGTTTGTTCCCTAGGCGCCCTGATACGGGCTCGGGGACTGGCGGGTAAGAAGCACCCCCTGGTCGCTATTGCGCGACTGCTTCGACTTGGTTTTGAGTTTTTGTTTTTGTGTTTTTTGTTATTATTGTTTCAGTGTTCCCCCTCCCCTCTATTCTCCTGTATACACCTGGGAGCTCACGGCCAATTTTTCCTCCTGTCGGGCTGGGTTATGTAGGGGTTTAAGCAGCGACCAGTAGATAATACACTCTGATGGCTACTAAAGTGTTATCACTTAATGTGCGTTATTTAAACTCCAATACCAAGCGGAAGCTGGCTCTCCGGGAATTTAAACGCCATTCGGCGGATATTGTATTTTTACAGGAGACGCACTTTGATAGCTCGGGCACCTTTAACTTTGTATCCAAATTTTACCCGGCTGCTCATGCAGCCAACTCTCCTTCTATAAAAGAGAGCAAGAATGGGGATACTAAAATGTCCCTTACTACAAGTCTACAGCATTATTTTGATGAAAATTAAGGCTCTGTGACGCACACCTCCACCCTCTGGGAGGCCCATAAAGCGGTTATCCGCGGTCATTGTGTGGCCCTGAGTTCTCGTCTTAAAAAGAACTCTAACCTGCAGCGGGCCTTGACGGAACAGGCACTACGGACTGCTGAGGTACAACTGGCTAGCACTCCATCCCTGGGCCTCCTACGTAAGGTGGCCTCCCTCCGCTCCAAATCAAGAGTGTTGGAGCTTCGGAAGGTCAGCTGGATGATGCAGCGCACTAGGCAGCTTTATTATCATAAGGGCAACAAGGCAGATTCACTCTTGGCACGCAAGTTGAGGGACACACAAATTAACTCCTCCCCCATGGCAATTAAAGATGACCAGGGGGTACCACGGTATGACCCGTCCCACATAGCTTCCCGGTTTGAGCACTATTATAACCAGGTATATTGTACGGTGCACCAGACACAAGTCTCTATGGGCCCCAATTTGCACTCCAATATAAACTCCTACCTGGCTGACCTGACTCTCCCCACATTACAAGCTGAACATCTGGAGCACCTTAATAAACCCGTTACTGCGGAGGAAATATCACAGGTCATTTCTCACCTCACTTCGCATAAAGCGCCAGGGCCCAGACGGTTTACCGTATTTATACTATAAAACCTTTTTGCCAAATCTTCTCCCCTATTTGGTGGACCTGTTTATTGACTTTCTCCAAGGTAAGCCTATCCCACCTACTATGTCATATTCCCATATAACTGTGATTCCCAAGCCGGGTAAAGATCCGATGGACTGTGCAACTTATAGACCTATAGCCCTACTGAATTCGGATCCTAAAATCTACTCTAAGATTTTGGCTAACAGGCTTTCCAAACTCTTGCCATTCCTTATACATGGGGACCAAACGGGTTTCATACCGTACCGCCACGCAAGTGATAACACCCGGAGAGTGATCAACGTTATTGATATCCTCAACAAATGTAAAACCTCTTCCCTAGTGCTTATCTTAAATGCTGAAAAGGCATTTGACCGACTTAGTTGGCCATTTATGTTCTTTACCCTTACCAAAATGGGATTTTCCGGCCCATTTGTTAGAGTGATACGTCTATGGCTGCCCCTTGTCTCCCTTACTCTTTGCTCTTAGTGTTGAGCCCCTGGCGGAGAGAATCAGATCCAACCCCAATATCCATGGTGTTACCGTAAAGAAATGTATTACATCCAGTGGAAAAAAGATTGCTTTCCTTTTCAGAGTTGCAGGAAAAATTTGATCTCCCTCAAACATCCTTTTTTGCTTACCTATAGATTGGACATTACATACAATCACTCCACTCTGTGCCCAGGTTCACTGAAATAACTCCTTTTGGGAGAATTTGCATTGGAGGTCCATTTTCTAAGGGCCTCCCTTTATGGCCTTCTGCAGGAATCGGCAAGGGAGGTATCTGGTAAATTTGTATACATGAGTACCTGGGAGAGTATGGAGCAGGATACATGGCCCACACTGTGGGAAGCAGCAAATAAAAGCTCAATATGTACTCTTTATAAATGGCTACAGCATTAGCGTGCAAACAGAAGGCAGGAGAAACAGTAAGTGATTATGCTCGAAGGTTTAGGAAAGTGTGGAAGGAAGAGGCAGGTCTAGGATTACGAGGGGATTTGAATGTTGTTTTACACAGTCACTGATTAATGGATTATTCCCTAAACATTGTAAGCTCTTCGGGGCAGGGTCCTCTCCTCCTGTATCACTGTCTGTATTAGTCTGTCATTTGCAATCCCTATTTAATGTACAATGCTGCGTAATATGTTGGAGCTATATAAATCCTGTTTATTAATAATAATAATAATATGCTAAAACTGTCAAAATGGTTATTGATAATTGGAGCATATTACCCCTGCAGTATATAATGGGACAATTGTTAACTAAAGAGCGGCAGGATGTTTTGAAATAACTAAACCGTCAAAGCCCCATGTGCAGGGACTTCATTATTCAGGGAAACCTGGAGGGTACAGAGGAAAAAGTAGAGGCAGAGGAGGTAGACAGGACGTGAATGACAATAGAAGATATGGAAATGTTAGAAGGAATCAAGCATGTTTTGCCTGTGGACAGGAAGGTCATTGGGCCAGGGACTGCCCTACACATCATCAGCTACAACAGCAACCACATAGCACGCCAATGCAGCCACATTCAGCTCACAATTACAACCACCCAGCCCCAAAGTATCCCATACAATGGGGAGGCAAACTACATCAAGCATAGGGATGCCCACAGGAAGACTCCACCACCACTATGTTACAAATCTCTGACCAGGCTGATGAAAACACAATAATCACATTAGAAGTAGGACACTTCCTGATAGACTTCTTAGTAGACACAGGAGCAACTTGTTCTGTCCTCCGATCCTGGTCAGGTTCATCTACACCTGGTGGCCCCTTTGTGGGAATAAACGGAGCCATCACCCCTACACGACGCACACCTCATATCCCCATATGTACAGTACATGGAGCATACATTACACATCACTCATTCAAGGTATTACCTAGTTGTCCAGGTAACCTGTTAGGAAGAGACCTGGTGGGATCTCTAGGAATGTTCCCCACCCCTTGGACCAAAGGACCCCTTATCTTACTACCGGGAGACAACAAATTCAGGATCAATATGTAGCTAAGTTAATTGAAAAATTGAACAGCAACTACGGAGATATCTCCCTCTCTTTTCCTCTCCCTACAGATCAACCGACTCACCCATTCAAGCCCAGAGACGCAGTGTTGGTAAAGCTCTGCACAAGCACAAATCCTTGGATCCACCCTTTGGACCTCCATTCACTGTGCAAGCCATCACTAGAACAGCTGTGCTGACCAGTGGAGGGCCCACCTGGATACAGGCTTTAAGAGTAAAGGAGGCACCGCCGATCCAGCGCCAGGATGATGCTTCTTGATCCACAAGTACCAGCCCGGATGTTTGTCTGCAGTTTTGGAGCACTGATGGTCATATTCTGCCTTGTTTGGGTCACAACAACTTCCCACTATCACCCTCAAGATTTGGCCTTCATTTGTCTCCAATCAAGCCATAACCTAAAAAATGACTCTACCCTGTCTATGCACCAGCAAGGATTTGAGTATAGTGACTGGACTGATTTCCGGGGTAACATATGGGAACCTCTTGCCAAAGAAATATATAAAAGCTCTAGTTTTTGCCTATCTGATTTGCATAGTACTCAAGATATTTTAACATCTTGTTTGATTGCTGTCTCCACTCCAGTCAACATACTGCTTAGAGTCTTTAGCAATATCTGAAAGTGATATACGTTTACTTCATAACCCGTATAACTTTTGCAATAACTGTAAAACCTATGATTCCCCAAAAAAATGTATGATATTTACACAAAATATAAATATTACCCAGGGAGATGTATGTTACCGTATGACTTGTAACCCCTCCGAAATATCCCACTGTAGGATATTAACATTACGTGTGGAAACATGACTTATAATTATATCCCTGCTAACATCTCCGGAGGGCCCTGTACTTTCTCAAGAATGGCCCTAGCCATGGGTCAGAAGCAACAACTATCACCCATGCGTATAAAACATTCGTCCCTAGCCTTAAGAGACACATGTTCAGCTGATTATTATTACACAGTATTTATATTGCGCCATCATATTACGCAGCGCTGTACAAAGTCCATAGCCGTGTCACTAACTGTCCCTCAAAGGAGCTCACAATCTAATCTCCCTACTATTATCATATGTTGTTAATGTAGTCTAAGGTTAATTCTTCCCTCCCTTCGTCCATTTGTCTGTTCTCCTGACATGAATATCCTGTTCTAAGAGAACCACAAGGACATTTTTCATGTCTGCTAGTTGTCTGTAGTCATGTGATTATGCACTGATCATGCCTTTGAGCTGTTATATAAACTGTGTGCAAACAATAAAGTAGAAGGACAATGGAGTAGAGTTGAGAGTGATCTAACCACACATTGAGTTGTGTCATTACTCACTCTACCAGTGCTGTAAACAAAAGCCATCAGAGAAAGAGGGACAGCTGATCGGGGATCAGAGTAGGAGACAGCCTTAACAATGTTAAAAAACAATTTGTTGCAATTTATTATACAATATTATAAAAACGTATCACAAAACAATAGATGCTTGAAAAATGCAAAAAATGACAATTCAGTAATAACATGATTTGTAATAATACACACAAAAACTTTTACAGTCCCTAACACGTTTCACCAATAGGCTTCATCAGAAGGACAGAACGTTATTAGTACCGCATCTATGTATTTGTTCAGATAGTGGTTGATTAGATTGTTATTATGTCATTCAAGCATTGATGTTGGAATGCAAGATTATTTGTTTACAATCCATACCACAGACTTTGTTGTGCAGTTAAGAGTGATGTGACCCCATAGTGTTGTAGGTAGTCTATTTTAGTGCACCACAGTGTATATAATCAATTAGATAAAATATTACCTTTTATATTTTTGTCTTCAGATTTAGAACAAAATATAGCACCTTTTTGTTCTTTAGTTGTTAATTCTACTGTGGTCACTCTTTTACTGCTTCCTGTCTGTTGTTATGTTTCCATACATATTCACAACTAACATATACTATGTATAGCGTTTTTCAATTGTTTCATTATTAGAAGCACATCATTCTTCCCCTACATGGGAAGGAGTCATGGCAACCATCAGGGCGGATGGTTCACTGTTGTCCCCCACTGCGCAGCCGCATTCTCTACCTTCTTAGGGTGGCTATGAGGGCAGAAACAGCTTCCTCTTCCCTTACAGCGCAGGCGTGCCCTTGTATATTAGTGGAAGAGCTAATCTAAGGGTGGCAGTTATCCTCCGCCCTTCACTGCGCATGCACAGATGCACAGATACATTGCATGCGCAATGCTAATTTCCAAACGCACCACGTCACATGGAAACTTAAAGAGCCAGTGCAGCAACATTATTCTTGCTGTTTCCATCTTCTTAACAGCACCACCATCTGGTACATTTTTCCAATGAATTACCATCACTGATGAAAGGTATATACAAGCTATCAAGCTTATCAAAACCTCCTTTTTTCCGTACATTTATTTCAGTTTATCTCTTTAGCTAATTACCTTTAAGTTCCTATTAATTAATATTATTTTAAACCTTTTTGAGTTTTTCATATCAATAATTTAACATTATTTTCTAGCACTTGATCAAGATGTTACTATACTCCCTGTCTTTTGAATTGATTCCTGCATCAATTATGCGTATATGTCTCAAACTGTGAGTAATCCTCCACCTTTTCCTTAAATAATTTACCTTTATTTTATCGACTCGGTGTGAATCATGTACTACTATCATCCATATGTTTTTTAATTATACCTAACATTTGTGCATTATAATATATGATCTACTTTAATGGTGAATCCCTAGTACTGCAACCATGTAGGCTCATAAGTCTCTATATAACAATTATCTATGGTTATATATTTGTTATATTTTTATGAGGTTATAGACAGCGCATAGACGCTGTTTGTACCACAATTTTATTGTTTATTTTTATACATAGAATGTGACACCAAAATGTCTTCATCTACTATGCATAGCCTTGTCTTATATCTATGTATACATATTTCTTGCATATTATGCTATTCTCTTGTTTGGTATTTTGATATGCAGAAGCTTATTAAGCTGATATGACACTATTTGAACCCATATACATGTTATCTCTATACACAGTTACATTTTGCGGTTTACAAGTCCACTGAGGAAGCCGGTACAGACGAAATGCATCGGGTTTAAAAACATTCAGTTCTTCAATTGTAAAGTTCTCGCTACTCAGGGAATTTATTTGTCTAGCATACATGTCCCAAAAATATCCCCTCCTCAACCTTGATTGGGGGATGGGACCACTTTACTTTGTTTTATGATATGAATATGTATTGATTGTGTGTTGTATGATTACGAATTTGACTTACCACATATTACATTTTTCATAATTAGCCTACAAACCCCGGTCTCCTCTTGTCTTGATTTTCTATATTCCACAGTAATTGAAGGATAATATACATAGGCAAAGTGTAACAATACATTTGATACCAAATTATTCATTCTATCAGATTCAATATATATATAACAATATAGCATTTTGGACATTTGTGGAAACATCAATGCTGTTTTAGATAAATAAAAATGGATACAATGACATTCTTTATCTAAAGAGTGTTGAAATAAGGGTGCTGTTGGAGTGTTGCCCGAAAGTAGAATATTAAAAAAAGTGTCAATATACATATAAGGGACACCAGGTTTTCAAGCATATATGGAAGGTCACGGCCAGCAAGCTCGTCCTTCATATGGCTAGCAAGACCCTGCCAAAACACTGCCACAAAAGCCTTATTGTTTCAGCTCAATTCTGTAGCCAGGGTTCGGAATTTTATAGCATACTGACCCACAGTGAGGGAGGCCTGTTCTGCCGAAGGATCTCTGAAGCTGTAGAGGAAACATGGTCTGGGTCATCAAATACTTTGTGAAAGGTCTGAAGAAGCTTTGGAAGTCAATTAAAACATTATCCCCCTTTTACCAGAGAGTTGACGCCCATGCTAGGACCTCTCTGAAGGGTTAAAATAGCTAATCTAATTTGAGCCATATATGTTCCTGTAAGGAAATTGTATTTCTTCTCTTGTCTACTCAGTTTAATTGTAACCAGCTGGACCATACTGTGTGCGTGTGTGTTATTGGGATATCTCTCCAGACGTCTGTCTCTCTGGTGAAGGAGAAGTCAGGGTGCATTCGAGGAACTAGAAGTAGAAGCAGATCCTTTCAGCTGGGGGCTCGTCCGGCATTAGAGCACACAGAATTCGGTGAGTACGGAAAGTCCCTGCCTTGAGGCTTAGGGGAATTCCGATTCTTTCCGAAACTCTCTGTTGCTTCTATTTTGAATCCACTTAGAATAGACTGAAAGGGAAAGTAGCTGTGGGCTTTAGGGAACTGTGGGCCTTAGGGAAGTCCCAGAATTAAATAAACTAATGGCCAAGTCTATAGAGGAATTCCCTAGGGAAGAATTCAAAAGAGAAATTCTTTAGGGAAAGAATTTAACTATTGTCTGCACCCTGATTTTTCTTGTCAGCCAATTTCTATCGCTTCTTATCTGTCGCTTTCTTATGTTCTCTTTTATGTTGTGATGTTATGTTCTCTTTTATGTTGTGATGTTATGCTCTCTTTTATGTTGTGATGTTATGCTCTCTTTTATGTTGTGATGTTATGAAGTATTTTCATTTTGTGCTGAAGGTGAGCAGCAAATGATACTGTGATGTTATGAAATATTAGGTAATTTCATTTTGTGCTAAAGGTGAGCAGCAAATGATATTGTGAAAATTGTACTAACTTTATTGTGTGTGTCCTGGAGAACCGTAAGATGCCCCACCACTCTGGCCAGGGGAAACCCGCTAACCCAGAAACTGGTGAACGCAAGTGACCGTTTTAATGGATAATACTAACAGGCAGTTGAGAAGGAAGTTGAGCAATAGACATAAGTCCTCTGTACCCAGTTGACAGGAATTGTCGGAGCCTTTACGGTTCAGTACAGCCAGTCCTGGGAAGAGTTCAGCTCTGCTTCTGTCTCAATTAAGTTACAAGAAATGGGTGCGTATGTAGGAGAAACATGTAAGGATTATGTAGCTCCGGTCTGTGGGACTGATTGCTATTTAGGTATTCCCTGGGTGGATAATATATCAGGATTAACAGAGGGGATGGGAAGCGTGAATCCTTTTCCTAGGGATGGAGCAAATGATTCATTCCATAAGGACATGGTTAAGGGGTTATGTTTAGGAGACACTGATTGTGTTAAACATAGAGGGACGTCTTCTCCCTTTTCTTGTAGATTCTGGTGCTACTAGTAGTACTTTATGTGAGGATTATTATAGTGGTCCAAGAGAGAATGCTGAGCCCTCTGTGGGAATTAATGGGATACTTAAAAGATCTTATAAAACTCCTCCTCTCTTGCTCCAACATCCATACAATCACCAGTCAATGTTCACACACTCTTTCAGGATCATTCCAAATTGTCCTGTGAATTTATTAGGGAGAGATTTGTTTGTTCTATTGAGGTTGCAGTTGGGGATTAGTAAAACGGGACACCTACATGTCACATCCTCAGTCATGCCCATCCATGTACCAAATAGTAATTGTTTTTTTTATTTGGAATGCTAACCACAGGATCCGCTACTTGATCAGGTTCCTCCTGAGGTTTGGGCAAATACTGACCAAGATGTTGGCCTAATCTCTTATACACCATACAAGGCAATGCCTAAGCCCGGAACTGCACCTGTGTATATTAAACAATACCCTTTTTCCCCAGAAAAAGAAAAGGGAATTGAGCCTATGTTGATGGAATTCCTAGGGGCAGGGGTTATTGAGGAAACTATTTCCCCCTATAATACACCTATCAACCCAGTGAGAAAGGCTGACAATACCTTTAGGTTTTTCCAGGATCCGTGATGTTTCACTTATTTGCCAGGGACAATTGTAAAACCATGGCAGGAGTCCTGGCGCAGGAACATGGAGGCAAATTTCGCCCTGTTGCTTTTTTCTCAAAAGTGGTTCCGGTACAGGTTCAAGGCATGCCTGTGTGTCTTAGGAGTTTGGCAGCCTGTGCCATGGTTGCTGAGATGGCCACGCCTATCACCCTCGGTCATCCCACCACTCTGCATACCTCACACAATGTTCAGGCCCTATTAAAAAACATACATACCCAACATATGTCGGCACAAAGACTGAGTGGATATGAAGTTTTGTTGCTATCTAATCCTCAGCTTCATATTAAATACTCAGCACCCACATTCGGTCCAATGGCTATACTAATTGCCCTACTTAGATATAAGGGAGAGCAGGATGATTTGCCTCCTCCCCACGAATGTTCTGAACTCATACATGAACACACCTCACCTAGACCTGACTTACAGTCCACACCTATTGAAGGGGCACCTGATATTTTTGGGGATGGATCCTGTTCCCGCCCTAATGACAACACTTATCATTCTAGAATCAAATCCTTTACCTTTTCAGTCAGCCCAAGCAGCTGAACTGATTGCCCTCACTAGAGCTTGTTGTCTTTTTGAGGGAAGAGATGTAAATATATACACTGATTCCAAATATGCCTTTGGGGTTGTACATGATCATGGGGGTAATCTGGCAGAGAAGAGGCTTCATAGCTGCAGATGGGAAGCAAATCTCACATTCTACCCTAGTACATGATCTCCTAGCCGCCATCCAATTACCAAGCAAAGTCGCTATTATCCATTGTAAAGCACATACTGGCCTCAAAACGAACATAGCTCAAGGGAACGCCCTAGCTGACAAGGCAGCAAAAGAGGCCGCTATTAAACAGGCAGCAACAGTTCAAATGCCCTCCCTAGTGCCAGAAATTACTCTTACTGACAATTTATTGCTAAGCCTCCAGGATTTGGCAACAAGTAGTGACAAGTTAGAATGGCAGTCGGTAGGTGCAGTACAAGACCCTGATACGGGTCTTATCTGCAAAGAGGGGAAACCATGTATTCCAGTTGCAAGCACCCCGATTTTAATTGCACAATATCATGGCTTTGGCCATAGGGGAGCACAGGCAACCACTGACCTCATTAGGAGAGATTTTTTTATACCAAGCCTTAGATCAAAGGTACAATCTTATGTTTCACGATGTATTATATGTCTCAGAAACAATCCAAATAACTCAAAGAAGGCCCAACACCAGCATCTGAAATACCCAACTTCGCCATTCACTCACTTGCAAATTGACTTTACCCATATTCCAAAGACAGGAAGAAAGCAGGAATATGCCCTTGTGATTGTGGATATGTTCTCTAGATGGCCGGAGGTTTTTCCTACTACCAATGAAACCACACAAACTGTGGTAAAGATTTTGTTACAAGAAATTATCCCCAGATGGGGATGCCCTGTTCAAATTAACTCAGATAATGGCCCAGCTTTTGCGTCCAGGGTATGTAAGGAGCTTTCCAAAGCCCTTGACTGGAAGTTCCACCTCCCTTACCACCCTCAAAGTTCTGGGGTAGTAGAAAGGATGAATAGAACAATTAAAGAAAAAATAAGTAAAATTACTGGAGGCACGTTCACTAATTGGAAAAAGTTTTTGTTTGTAGCCCTAGCAGAAATTAGGATGCAGCCTAACAAGAATACTGGTTACTCACCATTTGAGGTCCTAATGGGAAGAGCCTTCCCCACCCCTTGGGGTCCAAAGGCCCCCGTGATGGAAAAAGGTGATCTAGAAGTAGTACAGGCAGAATATGTGAGGAAACTTGTAGAAACTTTAGATCAAGTTGAGAAACATGTTGCTCGTGCCTCTCCTTTCTCTCCACAGGAACCTACACATCCTTTCCAACCAGGAGACGTGGTGATAGTACAGCTCCTGGCAAAAGGGCAAAAACGGACTGAGTTCCCGTTTGGACCACCCACCCGAGTGGTAGCAGTCACCAGAACAGCGATTCTCACAGAAGAGGCTCCAATCTGGATTCATTCTAGCAGAGTGAAAAGGGTCCCTGAGGCTTCTTCTCCGGGGTCCAACGGAGACAAAGAGGGTGAAGCAGGTGTGAAATCCCTGAAAAGTGCCTTGCCCACAGGCTAAAGATGATGACCCCACAATATTCTGGGAGATATGTTTGTCCGTTGATAATTATTAATCTTTGCATTTTCTTGCCAGTCTGGCTTATTACTACTTGTATCTATCATCCAGAGGAGATGAGTTTCTTATGTGGTACACCGAATAATCAGTCAGTATCCAAAAGAGCTCAGGAGCAAGATCCATTTTCTCCCGACCCCTTTCATTCTGAACAGAATAGTATAGTCAGGATGGCAAATGCCCTAAATGTTAGCTCATTGTGCCTTGAAGACCTACAGAGCCCACGGGACCTTATAAAAACATGTGTTATCGCTGTGCCTACACCCGATGAATCCCTTCTTGAAGTCTGGTCGACGACTAAAAATATCCTAAAACCATACTGTGTGCGTGTGTGTTATTGGGATATCTCACCAGACGTCTGTCTCTCTGGTGAAGGAGAAGTCAGGGTGCATTCGAGGAACTAGAAGTAGAAGCAGATCCTTTCACTCTCCTGTTAGAAGGTAGATGAAAAATGCCACTTTAGTTCATTCAGTGGAAAGTTTCAGGGCTGCAACTCAAACTGAATTAGGCATTGATTTACAAAGCCACCACAGAGCTTGGGTTCGCCAGAATAGCAAGGAGGAGTAGGCATATGGAGCGTGGAGCAGAGTGGCATGAGGGCTGGGCCTAGAGCAGGAACTGTAGCTAGAGTCTCAGAAGCAGGTGCAGAGGTAGAGGTCTGATTGATTGGCAAACTGGAGTGTGCTTAGGCGTTCTTCATACCTCTAAGGAAAGACAACAAGCCTTATTTGCAGCGACTCCCGCTGCTGTATCCGTCGCAGCAAATCCAGCATGGAGTCAGAGAGCGGCATGTCAGCAGGGTCCATGGCCTAAACAAACTGTCATAGTGCCGCAGGGGAAGATTGTGGACCCTCTGTGTCACCAGAACAGTTAGCACAGACGTGCTCGGGGCGCAGAGTCTAAGCAGTTGCCCGATATTCAACAGAGCCTTTAGAGGTGAGGATGTTATGCTGATGTGACCAACTGCCAGGTTGTGGCCCCCGTGCACACAGAGACAGGTGACTGCTGACAGACAGGAATTAGGCGAGGTGCAGGAACGTCAGACAGAATCAAGGTCAAACAAGCCAGAGGTCAGGGCAGGCGGCAAGCAGTAGTCAAGCTCAAGCTTGGGTCGGTACACGGACAATCAGGAACAGGGGACACAAACTGGAACACCAGGAACCTGGGAGCAGAGCCAAAGGAACTCCTTGTTCAGGCAACTTCCTGTTGCCAGTGACTTCCTTTTATAGGGGAGGTCATAAGGCAGATGGAAATCACATGACCTGCAGGTAAAAGCACCCACCACCAGTGGGAGTTCGAGAGAAGAGGCAGCTCAGGTGGTGTTCACACTTCTGCCAGCAGATGGAGTGCAGGAGGTGAATGCGTTCACTGCTTCCTCCACACCAGTGATAAAAGGATAGACAACCCTTTTATGTAAAGTAAAAATTCTGTTGTTTTTCTTTTTTTTTTTTAAAGTGCAACACACTTTTTTTTTAACCGCCTAGGCGATCGAGAATGAATGGGAGTGAAATCTACGTCAGGCATCCCGGGAGGCTTTCACTCCCATTTATTTACCAAGGAGCCATTTCGCACAAACAGAAAAATTTGCCAATCTCATGCATGCGCAGTGAGATTGGCAAATTTTTTTTAATGAAGAACCAGGAATAAGAGGAGAAGATGGCGGCACCCGGAGCTTTGGGTCTGGGATGGATGTCGGGACGACGCGGGACCTAATGCAAGACACTCCTGGATGGATCAGACTGCCCTGCGGGATTGAAGGTAAGTGTATTTATTTTTTTTTTGCCAGTTTTCAGTTTAGTTCCTCTTTAAGTTGATGAGACAGCTGGTACTGGATTGTTTGCCTTGGAATATTGGAGCGCAGTGCACATTCCTGGTGAGCACATACCTGGTGTGGACAATAACATTGCGGATGCCTTGTCTCGCTTTCGGTGGGATCGGTTCCGGCAGTTGGCACCAGGAGGTGATTGGCAGGGAGTGGTTTGCCGGGCAGAACTGTGGAGGATCCCGTTGGACTCTTAGTGGGTATGGTCAAGCGGTCTGTGAGTCAAGTGACATGGGCAGCCTATCCAGCAGTCTGGGCGTGGTTCAAGTTTTGCAAAGAATATGGGGGAGAGGATACAGGGGAGTCACGGACGAGTTTGTCGTTATATGTTTTATGTCATTGTTTTGCGGATGGGGTATCTGTGTAGGTGGTGAATTGGAAGTTGGCAGGTTTGGCCTTTTTGTTTAAAATGTTGGGGGATAGGGATGTCAGTAATGATTTTTTGTTGCGACAGGTTTTAAAGAGCTATAGGAAGGGTAGGCGGGTTGCGGATAAAAGGCGTCCGGTATCTTTCGCTTAGCTTAATTCAGTGGTGGACAAATTACAGGGTATTTGTTAGTCGCAGTATGAGGTTTTTTTGTCCTGAGAGGCTTTTGTAGTGGCGTTTTTTTGGGCAATGGGAACTGGGGAGTTGGTTAGCCCGGCAACTGTAAGGGTGGGCTGCACATTGGTGATATGGAATGGTCAAGGCGTAAGGTGAGTATCTGGATCCCTGGATCAAAAATGGATCAGTTGGGGCGGGGGTTTTAGGATTGTGGCGAAGGTGAATGGGGGAACTGCATGCCTCGTGACGGCAGTGGGGGAATTTATCCTAGCACGACCTCAAGGTGGGGGTTCATTCTTGATGCATGCGTATAGTTTGGAGCTGTTGCAGTTCCAATTCTTGGTGCAGCTACACAGGCGGCTAGATGGGATTAGGGTGAAGATGTCATGAGGATAGGGCATTGGGAGTTGCAGAGGTTTCGGTAGTACATATGTGGATGGGCATGGAGTAAGAGGGAGGGACAAGGGGGGTTTGGGTTTTTTGGATAGTCGGTTGTATTAAAACTGTTTTTGTTTTAGGTGTCAACCCCCCGGCCGTGTTTGGATCATAGGGCATTCATATGTGTCTAGGGGTGCGAGGAGAGTGGCTGTGTGCATCCAGACGGAAGACAGCTAGGCATCCCTCTTTCAGCAGGTTTGGTCCAGTGGATCAGCAATGAAGTCAGGTTATTCAGGTTATTTGGGACAGGGTTCCTGATGTTGTGGATATTCATGCTGGGGGGAATTATTTGGGTGTGAGGGAATTGACTAGGAACATTGGGTGGGACTTTTAAAAGGTTGTGTTCCTATTACCCTTATTTAGTGGTGATGTGGTCCGATATGGTAGCAAGGTTGCAGTGGAGGGAGGCAAGATGTGTGGAGAGTTTGAACAAAGCGAGAAAAAAGTTGAATAAGGAGGTGGGTAGGTTTTTTTGCTCGGAATGGGGGTATTGTGGTGTGCCATAGGGAATTGTAGGTGGGTACACGATTGTATTTGCATCCCAATGGGGTGCATTTGAATGAAGTTGACATGGATCTTTGGTGCTTGGGTCTTCAGGATGTTATTCAGAGTGCACTGCAGATTTGGTGGAGCGCAGAAGCGTGAGGTGTCTCACTCATAGAGCTGTAGTGGTTGAGGTCCTTAGGGTTACTGGTTATTTGGTGAAATGTTTCAGTGGATTGGGGACCCATCTTTGGTGTGGAGTCCCCATTGGTTTGGTGAAATTGGTAGTTCAGTAATATTCGGTGGTGGTCTGTGGTTAAAGAAAGGTTAAGTAGTTCCCAAGCTGGGAGGTTTGGCAGCTGGGAGCAATGTTATATACCTACGAAGACCAGCAACCTGTAAAACTAAAATTGTTAATTGTTTGTAATAATGTTAATCAATGTTTAATAAGGTAAAAATGGTAATTTATGGTTTGTTATTTGTTATTTATTATATATTAAATATTTGTAAAATGTCATATTTATTTGAATAATATTTAAATTGTTGTAATATATGGCCTTCAGGCCATTAAAAGATTTTATGGTGTGGTTATTTATATAAGGTATAGGGGAGGGTATTAGTTTGAAGGGTTATGGGATTCGATGTTTGGATACGCTGCTAGATCTGTTTTGCAGCAGTCATGTGTGACTGGTAGCTATCAGATACAAGAGGAAGAGTCTGAATTGAATTAGTGGTGTATCTGCTAGAACAAGTTCAGGGAATCCTTTACGGAGATTAGCTAATGAGTATTACATGTGAGAATACAGAATATTAGTGTACTGTATGAATGAAAAGTAAGTAAACGTTATTGAGATTGAACATGCTTTAAAACCCTACATTTACAAGTTTTGTATGAAAACTTTAGAAGTGAAGATGAAGTAATTCATTTTATGTTTACTAAATTGGAAAGGCATGTGAAATGAGAACACTAGAGAGGTGATAAAATAGAGAATGGTAATGGAAGTTTGTAAATTCCTCAAATACAGCCAGGGACTTCAAAATCTGCCCCAATTAAAGTGTCCCTGGTAAATTCAGAGTGTCCTGAATTATGGCAACACATTCCCCTCCTTCTAATCCTTCTGTAGTTGTCCAATAAGCTCTGCAGTTACATATACTGACTGAATATAGATACTTAGGAGACTTAGTAAATACTGTTGTGCTTAAGCCAGTAAATATGACAAATACACAAATTCCTGTTACTACACTTGATAATCACAATGACTGTAAAAAATGTCATATCAATAGGAAGAGACAATAAAAATGAATACACAACCTTTGTACCCATTTTAGTGCCTTCAGATCACCTATATGAAATTGGTAGATGTGGTAGATATGGTGTATAAACTAGTTTGTGTAAATATGTTTTTAAGCAAAAAGGCTTAGACAGTTAGTAGTAAAACTGCCAAAGCTTTAGGAAAAAGGTTTTACTAAAATTTCTGCAGCAAAAGGGGTAAAACCCCTAAAGTGAGAATGCACCATTTGTGTTCAAGGTGTGTGTCTACAATAGTGAAAGGTGTGTGTCTACAATGTACATAGTAGGTTAGGTTGAAAAAAGACATAAATCCATCAAGTTCAACCACTAGGGAAATATACATATCCCAGATATAAAACCCTATAAGACATACTTAGTCCAGAGGAAGGCAAAAAACCCCTGTTACAATTTGCTTTAACAAGTGAAAAAAATTCCTTTTGTGATTCCATGAGCCAATTGGATGTTCCCTGGATCAACAGTCACTGTTAGATTTACTTTAAAGGCTTTATAACCCAGTTATATTCTGTGCTTCTAGAAAAGCATCCAGTGAGGCCTGGAGCAGGGAACGAAGTGAAAATCGGTGGAAGGCCTGCATGACTGGAAAGGGATGGGAGCAGGCAGGGGAAGGGTTAAGAGTTAGCATAGAGAAGGGGGGGGAGTTGCTGCATTAGTATGCCGAGTGACCACGTGCAGGGGGGAGGGAGAAGAGGAGTGAAAAGGGGGGTGAGCCGGAAAAGGAGGGTCTTTTTTCAGCGTGACGGAGAGAAGGAAAGAAGTTTTTTTGTGAGTTGAGCACATCACAGGAGCACATGGCAGACATTGATGCTTTGCTGGCACAGTTGAAGGCAGCTGCAGAGGATCGGGGGCCTGGCTGGCTGCAGGATCAGGTAGAGACTGCTTTACAGGGGGTTGCTTCGGTCCCCACAGTCAGGGGAGCGGACGCAAGACGGCCTTGGAGATCTGGGCCTCCGGTGTGCCTGAGTCCTGAACCCCTTAAGGCTCGCCGCCGCACTAGGATCCCCTTTAGGGACCCTCCAGGGTCTTCAGCCCAGCGGGTGTCTGCTGCTGAGGCTGGGACAGCTGAGAGGAATCCTCTTCTCAGGCGGAGCCCCAGGGTGGGAGGGGGGGGAACAGACAGAGGTCCCCCCTCCTTCTCGCCCTGTGAGATCAGTAGTGCAAGCCCCGAGGAGGGCGCGGGCACGTGGACGGGGGCGCCCCAGGGCGGATTTCCAGGGTCCAGCAGTAGGGCAGAGTCGCGGGGCTTGGGCCGCAATATGAGGGAGCCGCGGGGTTCCCTGGATCTGTCGGCAAGTGCAGGGGAGCTGGACAGAAGCAGGGCAACTGTTCCCTTCTCCAGGATGGCTGCAGTGGAGGAACGGGAGGCGGGGACGGACAAGCGTGAGGAGGAGGCAGGGGCACCAGGCCGGGAGTCTCCAAGAAGAAGATCCAGCTTGTCAGCAGTAGTGTTGGTCGAATAGCTCACTATTCGATTCGCCAGCTATTCGGCCGAATATAGCAAAAAATTTGGGTGGTCGAACATCGAATTCGAACACCATTAAAGTCAATGGGAGAAAAATTCGGGTTTGTTTCAGCACTGTGTAGAGCTTCTACAGCCTCCAAACAGATGTAAAAAGATACATTATAAAAGGATACATAAAAAGATACATTGT
>NC_092870.1:3124305-3124894 GCF_032062135.1 Pyxicephalus adspersus | reverse complement strand
TGCAGCAAAATTCGGTTCGGGTCTACCCGAATTCGAACAGCCATATTCGGGTCGAATATAGGGACAACCCGAATTCGAACATTAACACTAGTCAGCAGTAAGGGGCGGGACCGGCGCAAGGAAGGCAAGTGTCGGGTTCCCGGGAAGTGCAGGGAGAAGAGCCAGCCGGCTTCTGGAGGATGCGGCCGGCTGTGTGGGGGCTGGCAATGGAGGCAGCGCGGCCGGACAGCGCAGAGTGGAGGAAGGGGCCCTGCTGGTGTCGGCCAGGCAGGGGGAAGCAGCGCAGAGAAGAAGCCGGTGAGTGCCTGTTAAGGAAAGGGGGGATTTAGAAAACAAAGGACGAAAACGAAGGAGCAAATCTGGAAAGGTGAGTATGTGGATCTTTTTACATTGTTGCCGCTGGAGCGTTTTCACTTGGATCAGTTGCAAGGTGAGTGGCGGAAGGAAGAGGAGTCGAAGCGGTACAGGTTGATTCCGCGGACGTTTGCTAATTGGTTGCAAGCGTTTGCGATATTCGCCAGTGTGTTGGGAGAAAAGGAACCAGGGCATTGCTCGGCCCCCTTTTCTGTTATTTGGATGCCATTGGGGA
>NC_092870.1:3121469-3123346 GCF_032062135.1 Pyxicephalus adspersus | reverse complement strand
CCAAAAACAGCCAAATGTCATCCTTGGTCACAGGTTCCCACTTTCTGCTTCTTGCAAACCTCAATGTATTTTAGGATATGTTCTTTTATAGTGTCAAGGTAATATGTTAGCAAAGAAAGAGCAGCATATATGTTTGCATAAAAAAAAAAAAATCAAAAAATTTCAAAAAGTTAGCAAACACAGAGCAACATACATGTTGGCATAAAAAAAAAATTTAAAAAGTTAGCACAGAGCAGCACACATGTTGGCAAAAAATTAGCAAAACATTTTCAAAAAGTTAGCAAACACAGAGCAGCATACATTTGCATAAAAGAATTTAGCAAAAAATGTAAAAAAGTTAGCAAACACAGAGCAGCATGCATTTGCATAAAAAAATTTAGCAAAATATTTAAAAAAGTTAGCAAACACAAGAGCGGCTTACCTGTTTGTCTCTGCAACAATTACTCGGTAATCTGCTTTTAAATTTACCGCCCGGCCACACCCCGACAGAGAAGCGCCCCGGCAACACAGCGGGATTGTGCGATCTCCGCTGGAGCGCGGCGCTAAGGTAAGGGGGACCCCCAAAGTTACCCCGAGTGTGACTCGGGGTTACTGCTTTTTGCATTGCTTTCCCACCCCGAGTCACACTCGGGATTACCGCTAGGGGGGTTAAGGGGCCTACATGTTCAGATCTGATCTTTTTGTTATTATTTTATATTTTTTTAAAAATTGGGGGTTTGCCTTACTTTTCCTTTTTTTGCACATTTTATCTCCTTTTTACATCTTTTGTTATATTCTTTATAGTTTTCATATGATGAAGGTGATTAGAGATGAGTGAATTTCTCGAAAATTCGTTTTGGCCGGTTCGGAGAATTTTCTGAAAAGATTTGCTTCAATACGAATTTATTTGTGGCAAATCGCATTAAAAAACGTCTATTTCCGGGCTGCAGAGAGCCTTGATAATGGTGTAGAACACTGTGCCTTGCAGTAACACGCATAGGGAGTCTGCTGTGGTAGTGAAATAATACTGTGAGTCAGTATGACATGCAGATGACAGGCGTCGCTATTAGAATCACTGCACACTTCACTTTTTTGGGCAGTCACGGAGCCAAAACTGACTAAATAACTCAAGTATCAACTCGGCCTTACAGGTCCATGTTAGCGTCAAGAAGAAGCGCACTCCTTTTACATCCTCCTCATGTATTCCACATGGATGTCTACAGAACCTGTTTTATTAACCGCTTATACAAGTAGAGCCCCCTTGACAGAGTGGAGAGGGTGACTGAGGTGGCGGCAGCAGAAGCATTAGGCGGAAGCAACAGAGTGGCACAATGACAGAGTGTGGAGGTGGCAGCAAAATCAGGAGGCCACAGAGTGGCACAATGACCGAGTGTGGAGGTGGCAGCAGCATGAGGAAGCCACAGAGTGGCACAATGACAGAGTCTGGAGGTGGCGGCAGCATCAGGATTTTCAGTATGAATACAGACCGTGAAAGTGGGGCCTCTTGATCCTTGTAACCTTTGGGTTCAGAGCAGGAGGTGTCATAAAAGTTACCACAAGGATAACTGGCCACGGAGTGGCACAATGAAAGAGTCTGGAGTTGGCGACAGCATCAGGAGGCCACAGAGTGGCACAATGACAGAGTCTGGAGGTGGCAGCAGCAGCAACATCAGGAGGAGGCCACAGAGGTGGCAGCAGCAGCATCAGCCCGAGACCACAGAGTGGCACAATGTCAGAGTCTAGAGGTGGCGGCAGCAGGAGCATTAGGCGGAGACCACAGAGTGGCACAATGACAGAGTCTGGAGTTGGCGACAGCATCAGGAGGCCACAGAGTGGCACAATGACATAGTGTGGAGGTGGCCGCAGCATCAGGAGACCACAGAGTGGCAAGGTGACAT
>NC_092870.1:3114608-3121399 GCF_032062135.1 Pyxicephalus adspersus | reverse complement strand
GTGGGTGGCAATACCAGTACCCGCTGACGAAGGTGGGTGAAAGAAGGAGCACTTGGCATCTGATGTGTGGCATCAGGTGGGTGGCAGCATTGGAGTGGTAGCTGAGGCAGGTAGCCAGAAGAAACTGGTCTCTTTTGTCAAGGTTTGGGTCAGGCGACATAGATCATCTAATCAGATGCATCACGCATTGGTGGGTGGAAATCCTGGCTGATCCACGCCTGATTCATCTTGACAAAGGTCAGTCTCATTTTGGGTGGACAGGCGAGTTCTTCTTGGGGTAACTATGGCCCCCGCCGCACTAAACACCCGCTCTGATGCCACACTACTGGCTGGGGCAGGACAGCTTTTCCAGGACAAACTCGGCTAGTTGCGGCCACAAATCCAGTTTGGCTGTCCAGTAGTCCAGCGGATCTTCAATGATGGCTGGCAGGGTGCACTCCAAGTATGCCACCACCTGCTGGTTCAGGTTCTGCTCTATGTCTAGCTGCTCGTCAGTAGTTTCTTCACTATGCGGGTGAAGAAAGCTGATCATCAGCGATTCTAGACTGCTGCTGATGGAGCTGGTATTGCTCCTTCCACCCCACCCCTCCCCAGCAGCCATGGCAGTGGAACGTGAGTGCAGAGGGCCCCCCCGGTCAGACCTGCGAGAGGATGGACGATGGCACAGATAGGCAGCGGCCAACTGACTACATAGGATGTCTCTGTAGTACTTCAGTTTGTCCTCCCTCTCAGCGGGTGTAAAAAAGGCCCCCATTTTGGACCGGTAGCGAGGGTCCAACAAGGTGGAGAGCCAGAAGTCATCCCTCTGCCCAATGGTGACAATTCAGCTGTCACTGCGCAAGCAAGCTGTGTCACCTGGCCAAGTTGCTGGTGTGGCTGTGCAGGAATCACATTCACCCAGTGGGACGTAAAAGACATGTATTGTCCCTGACCGTAGTTACAGCTCCGCATGTCGGCGCTGCCGTGCACTTTGGCAGACACTGACAGGCTCAAGGACTGGCCCACCTTCTGTTCTACATATTTGTGCAGGGCTGGTACTGCCTTTTTTGCAAAGAAATGACGGCTTGGGACTCTCCACCTCGGCTCGGCACAAGCCATCAGTTCTCTGAAAGGTGCAGAGTCCACCACTTGGAAAGTGAGAGACTGCAGCACCAGCAACTTGGACAGGAGCACATTCAGCTTCTGCGCTGTTGGATGAGTGCACGCATACTGTTGCCTTCGGTGATCGATTTGCTGACGGAATGACTGACGAGGAGTAGGAGGAGGAGGAACAGGCCCATCTAGACCAGCAGAAGATGGAAATGACACTCAGCTACCTTCGGCTGAGGTGGTGGAGCCTTGACTGCCTGAAAGCCGGTGCGTGCCACTGGGTGATGCAGCAGTTGCTGCGGCAGGCTGGACCACCACATCGGAGCCACGGTTCTCCCAGGCCACTTTATGGTGACGCTGCATATGTTGACGCAGGGCCGTGGTGCCAACATTGGTACCCTGGTTAGGCTTCACCTTCTGCCCACATATTCTGCATATGGCCCACATATTCTGCATATGGCCCACATATTCTGCATATGGCCAACCTCCTCCGGCGGCTTAACAAAAAACTAGTAGTAGGTGATTTTCCCCCCAACACTCCACACTGACTGACTGCTACCGCCACGGTCTCTGGGTCAGGAGCTTAACAAAAAACTGCCACACCGCCGAGTAGATGATTTTTCCCCCAACACTCCGCACTGACTGACTGCCACCGCCGTTGCCTCCGTGAACCCCTGCACCACTACTTCCCGGGCAGGTAGGCTAATGCGAAGCAGGTGGTCCACCCCGGGCACGTTTGGCTCCCGACCTCACACTGCTGCCACCCTGCTGACTCCCAGCCATGCTACCACCTTGCTGGCTCAGCCGCTGCCTCATGGGCAAGCTGCCACCCTCTTTTCTTGATGATGATGAAGCCCCTTCTTCACCCGGCTCCCAAGTGCGATCGGCTTCATCATCGAGTAGTGTCTGCACGTCACTGATGTCCTCCTCAACATTCTCTGGGTCAGGAGCCTGACCCTCCCACACCACTCTCCTCATCACTACTTGCCCGCCTAGCGGAGGAAGCGGCGAATGTCTCCTCCAGATCTTGGCAGTAGCTGCTGACTGTCCTCTACTAGCTCGTCCTCGCTATATAGTGGAGCTGAGCCCACAGCATACAATACTTCTGTGGCTGAGGGAACAGCAAAGGACAGAAGCAGGTTGAGGACAGGTGAGGGCACAGGGCCTGCTTCCGGGCCATGCCACCTAAGGGTTGTGTCTGACGAACCCACCGACTGTTGGCTGGGGGTGTCTGATGTCACTTGGGATGAAGTGGATGACCGAGTTAACCAATCAGGAACCGCTGGGTTGCTGGTCAAGACACGACTGCTAGATGACACCGGGAGCTCAGGACTTTCGCTGCGACTCCTGCTGACACGCCCCCTTACTCTGCTGCGACCTCTGCCTGCGTCAGAAACATTTAGGCCCCTGCCACTCCTCTGTCTGACATACTTTTAGCTGAACTAAATAAAATTAAAAGCAAATTAAAACACCCCTAAAAGCAACGAATATATTTTTCTTTTTGTACTGAAATAGGCCACTAAACGCTTTCACCACAAATAATTGCAACAGTGAACTGCGTATATCTTTTTCTGGATATATAAATTGCTGGAATGAAGGAGCTGTATAATGGCTATTTGGATCCCCAAATAATCTTTCCCTGAACTTGTAAATCGCTTTTCTAGCACTGTCTCTAGTGCCTTCTGACATCTCTCCCTCCACTCAGAACGCTGTAAAATATCTTAATCCAAGAGGGCTGAGGCTATTTATAGGGCTTTAACATCACAGGGCTGGCTGGCTGCTGATTGGCTGCATGCATGGCATTATGGGTCATCTCGCCTTCTCAGAGTTCCTTGCCCCATGTCCTCATACATGTAGCCGCCATTTTAGTAAAATTGCGATTCGTTACCACGAAGCACGAGGAAATTCGCATTCGTTGTGAATCTAATTTTTCCTGAAATTCAGATCGAATTCCACTTCCTCAGCTTCGATTCGCTCATCTCTAATAGCAAGTGGTATAAACAGAAAAATTTCTGTAAAAAAATACAGATATTTAATTCTGACACCACTTGCTATCTATCAAAAAAGCCATAAAAATGTCTGTATTTCTGTAAAAAAATGCAGATATGTAATTCTGATAACACTTGCTATCAAAATAAACAGAACATTTTCTGTATTTCTGTAAAAAAATACAAATCTTTAATTCTGATTCATAATTAAATATCTGTATTTTTTAGAGAGAAATACAGAAATTTTTATGGCTATTTAGATAGATAGCAAGTGGGAATAGAATTAAATATCTGTATTTTTTTTTACAGAAATCAAGAAAATTTTATGTTTTTTTGGATAGATACTAAGTGCTATCAGAATGAAATATCTGTATTTTTTATGGAAAAATATAGAAATTTTTCTGGCTTTTGTGATAGATTACAAGAGGTATAATTTAAGATACTTCTTGTAATCTATCACAAAAAAAACTAAAAATGTCTGTATTTAAAAATAAAAAATACAGATATTTTATTATGATAGCAATTGGTATCTATCCTAAAACCCATACAAATTTTGGTATTTCTCTCCAAAAAATACAGATATTTCATTCTGATCCCACTCCCGCTATATATCTCCAAAACCATAAAAATGTATGTATTTCTCCCCCCAAAATTTAGATATTTAATTCTGATAGCACTTGGTATCGATCCAAAAGACCATAAAAAATTCTATATTTCTCCCAAGAAAATACAGATATTTAGTTCTGATCCCACTTTGCTATATATCCCTAAAGCCATAACAATTAATGTATTTCTCTAAAAACAATACAGATATTTAATTCTGATAGCACTTGGTATCTATCCAAAAGGTCATAAAAAATTATATATTTCTCTCCAAACAATACAGATATTTTTTTCTGATAGCACTTGGTATGTATCCTAAAACCCATAAAAATGTATGTATTTGTGTGAAACAAATACAGATATTTAACTGTGATAGCACTTGCTAGATATCCACAAATGTTAAAAAAAGTATGTATTTCCCCGCGTATTCCACCAAGTCTGTTCCCTTTTTTGTGGTTTTACTGGATAGTAGGTATGTAAAGTGTGATTTTCTTACGTCCATTCATGTCTCAATTAGCTACAGCTTCTACACTGTCCATAGAGGTGATGGCCTCAACCTCTAATGCGGCCCTTGCATAGGGCCCACCGCCTCCTACTCCTGCTGTTACTGCAGCCGCCTTCCCAGTACCCAACTGTAGATGCAAGATACCAAAGCCGTCCACACTTCGTCTCAGAGCCCACCGCCTCCTCCTCCTGCTGTAACTGATGCTGCTGCCTGCCCAGTACCGAACTCTAGATGCCAGTTACTAATGCCGTCCACACTTCCTCTCAGAGCCCACCACCTCCGCCTCCTCTTCCTCCTGCTGTAACTGATGCTGCCACCTGCCCAGTACCCGACTGTAGATGCTAGATACTAATGCCGTCTACACTCCGTCTCAGAGCCCACCGCCTCCTCCTCCTGCTGTAAATGATGCTGCTACCTGCCCAGTACCCGACTGTAGATGCCAGATACTAATGCCGTCCACACTCCGTCTCAGAGCCCACCGCCTCCTCCTTCTGCTATAACTGATGCTGCCGCCTGTTCAGTACCCGACTGTAGATGCCAGATACTAATGCCGTCCACACTCTGTCTCAGAGCCCACCGCCTCCTCCTCCTGCTGTAAATGATGCTGCCGCCTGCCCAATACCAAACTCCAGATGCCAGATACTAATGCCGTCCACACTCTGTCTCAGAGCCCACCTCCTCCTCCTGCGGAAACTGATGCTGCCGTCTGCCCAGTACCCGACTCTAGAGGCCAGATACTAATGCCGTCCACGCTTGGTCTCAGAGGCTGCCGCCTCCTCCTCCTGCTGTTACTGCTGTTGCCTGCACAGTAACCAAATCTGGATGCCAGTTACTAATGTCATCCACACTTCGTCTCAGGGCCCACTGCCTTCGAATCATGCTGTTACTGCTGCTGCCTGCCTAGTACCAAACTCTAGATGCCAATTACTAATGTCGTCCACTCCGTCTCAGTGCTAAATGCCTCCTCCTCATGCTGTTACTGCTGCTGCCCAGTACCCAACTCTAGATGCCAGTTACTAATGCCGTCCACACTTTGTCTCAGAGCACACCACCTCTTCCTCCTTCTTTTACTGCTGCTGCCTGCCCAGTACCCAGTACCCAGCTGTAGATGCCAGTTAACAACGCTGTCCATGCCGCATTTTACAAAGTTATAGCTAGCAGATAGGAAAAGGCAGTCCCCTACACAGCAATGTCCCCACGAGCTACAGCTTCTACACTGTCCATATAGGTGATGGCCTCAACCACTAATGCCGTCCTTGCTCCATCTAAGGGCCTACTGCCTCCTCCTCCCAGTACCCATCTCTAGATGCCAGTTAACAATGCCAACCACACTTCTCAGGGCCCACCGCCTACTCTTCCAGCTCTAGATGCCAGACTAGACTCAAGCTCAACAGGGTCTTCTTTCCCCGCTGATTCCACCAAGCCAGTTCCCTTTCATGTGCTTTCACTCGATAGCAGGCCCTGAGATGGAGTGGAAGGCATTAGTAACTGGCATCTAGAGCTGAGTGTAGTGCATCTTTAATAACCCCCCGAAGTGTGTAATGCAAGTGTGTAATCTGAAATTTGGGATTGAATGTAGATGGCCATGTCTTCTGCTTCATCCATCGGTACCACACTTTATCGGACTGAACTTCTGTGTATGTTACCCCCGAACTGGGAAGTGGGACAGCAGTCCCTCTGTATATGTCGGGGGGAAGAGATGGGAGACACCAGTATGTTTAACCGAAACCGAGAGGTCCTGGATGACCACATTGAGCCATGAAGTTATTGAGCTCAGCAGACGTCCGTAGACTTCTCCACAACAAGTATGTGGCCATTCTGGCAGACTCCATTCAAAGATCCGTCAACAAGGATCTTGTGAAAATACTGCAGAATGATGAGTTTCGGACTGAGAAGCAGCTGAAAGGGAAGGGTGAGATGTCATTTGCAAATGACACGTTGGGGGGATCTTTGGGTGAAATGCACAATGGCATAATTTACTGCGAAGTGCGTCATTACAGAACTGACCACCACCTTGTACGGTTCTATTTCCTGACCTGTGTCCCTTCGGAGTAAATAGAGAGTGTGCTGGCCAACTTCGAACATGGACCCCAGCCCGATGTTGTCATCATCAACTCGTGTATGTAGGATGTTATCAGGTATCATGGGCAATCACTGCAAATGCACAAAACCAACCTGGACCACCTGTTTATTCGGCTCACCGAGGTGCTGAGCCCCAAATGTCTGGTGATATGCAACATGTCCATGTCTGTTGGATTCAAAGCTGGTGAAGTGCTAGAGTATCAATTTGATGTGATTGACATGCACTTCCACTTACGCTTCGAGCTGCGCTCCAGGGTTAGAGATGCAGTGTGTAGCAGGAATAGCAGGAAGAGGAGGCGGTGGGCTCTAAGACAGAGCGTGGACAGCATTGGTAACTGGCATCTAGAGCTAGGTACTGTTAAAAGTAAAAATCTATATACTCGTTCTTACAGTATACTGAATAGTTATCAAAAATCTGCTTACGCCTTAATTATAGAAATGGGCCTTGAGTTTTTAGAAAAGAGAAGAACATCATGGCCTTGGCTAATCATAACCTGTGATTTATTAAGTAAGGCCGCAGGATA
>NC_092870.1:3113005-3113751 GCF_032062135.1 Pyxicephalus adspersus | reverse complement strand
TAGTCTCCCACTACTGACAAGTAGACTGTCTGTGTGATAGTCTCCCACTAAACCGGGTCGAGTGAGGATACCGGGGAACACATAAATAGTGCACATATAAGAGTAAGATGGGAGTGAAGAGTAGTAAGGAGCAGAAGCATAAACCCACTGATGACGAATATTTTTCAAGGGTCAATTATTTATGAGTTTTGAGGGGTTTTATGTGTCTAAAAAATATGTAATTGGCAAATTTCAGATTTTGTTAGTAATTTTTTCCCGGGTATCTGTTTTGATGCACTAAGAGACTTGGGATGATGAGGGTTCACGGAGGAAGCTGTGATGATACACATATCCCAGTGTCTCTTATGGTCAGATCCACTTTCATTTTTGTCTGTCTCAGTGTTTCTGTCTCAGTGTCTGTGAATATAACAGCTGTTGTTTCCTCTGCTTTCTCTCCTCTATTGCGTAGAAGTATAAGATAATTTGTTTGTATGATACAAGTGTCCGGGTGATAAGTGTACGGACCAGGGGTCATTGAAGGGTTTGTCAAACAAGGTGTAAGACACACCACCTCCTCGGCTAGGTCTTATTGATCATTGACAGGTGAAAGCCCGGTGATAACGTGTTGGCTGCCTATGTTATGTTAATTGTTGTGTAGGATGTTACATGTTAATTGTTGTGTAGTATGCTATATGTGAATTGTTGTGTAGGATTATTATTTGAAAGGAGATAGGGGGATATAATTAGGGTTCCTCCTTACTGTGAAC
>NC_092870.1:3106132-3112598 GCF_032062135.1 Pyxicephalus adspersus | reverse complement strand
TATGTTGCCCTGGTATGTGAAAAAGAATTTTTAGTGCTGACCCCAGAGTAGTTTCTGGTATGTCTCTCAGCCGTATATTATTCTATCTCCCTTTATTTTTTTTTTGGTCATCTTTTTGTGACCAAGTGCAAATGATGATGGAAAGAAATGTAGCTGCACTTGAATGTGTGTGATGTAGTTGATTCTAGTGCAGTCACCCTTGTATACACTGCAGTGATCTGATGCTGAAGGGATTTTGTTTTTCCCTAAGAGAATTGTTCAGTGTGTCTGTAGATTCAAAATCCTCCTTACTTGGCAGAAACTTTGGGAGAGTTTCTCTCTACAGTGTCTCGCTATGAGACACAGTGATGCTAGAGAGAGAAGAGGGGTGAGTCTGGGCTCTCAGCTTGTGTCTCAGACTCTTCATCCTGAAGCCTCTGATCTGACCTCCTGGCTGGATCTACTTGGTCCCTTGGGTTTCTTGTGCCTGGGCATGCAAGATTCAGCTGACTGCAAACGGGTTTAAGCTCTTAAAAGGGTTAATTAGTCAGGATGGCAGGATGTACTGAGATTGCAGTTGGGGATTAGGAAAACAGGACACCTACATGTCAGATCCTCAGTGCCAAACAGTGGTTGTTTTATATATCTGGAATGTCAGCCACAGGATCCACTGCTTGATCAGGTTCCTCCTGAAGTATGGGCAAGGACTGACCAAGATGTTGGTCTAATCTCTTGTACACCTTACAAGGCAATGCTTAAGCCCAGCACTGCACCTGTCTACATTGAACAATATACACTTTCCCCAGAGAAAGAAAAGGGAATTGAGCCTATGGTGATGGAATTTTTGGAGGCAGGGGTTATAGAGGAAATTATTTCTCCTTACAACACACCTATCAACCCAGTGAGAAAGGCTGACAATACCTTTAGGTTTGTCCAGAATCTTAGAGCAGTAAATGCTCAGATCATACCCATAGCCCCTGTGGTTCCAGACGTGCCATCTCTGCTATCAGCTATTCCTGCCCATGCAGAGTTTTTCTCTGTTATTGATTTAAAGACCCAGTTGACAAGGAGACACGGCCACTTTTGCTTTAACTGTGGTTATATGAATGTGGACACAAGGTGTCAAAATTACAATGGTGTACAGAAAGTGTTGATTATTTGGGCTTTGTTCTCAGTAAAGGTGAAAGGAAAATCAGCCATGCCAGAATACTGCCGCCAATGGATAGCTGATGCAAAGGCCACACTGAATCTGAAGAAAATAAAGTCACTGGAGAGGATGAAATACACTGCCCATTCTTTGAACAGGTCTAATTGCTATGTGTGCGGCCAAGCAAGGCCCTACTTGGCGACAGTACCTCTCCATGTTCCCAAAAAATCAAGACATCTGTTTTTTGTCCTTATATCTGAATAAGATGGATAATAGTACAAACTGTGATGCGAGAATCAAATATCCAATGATAAGACCATCCAAAGACTCACTTAAGAGGATACCGGATGCAGAAATTCTGAAAGGTAACTATACCTGCTATAGATCCAATGGTCCAGGAATGGATCTCAAGAATTTCAGCAAAGAATGGTGTAATGAGACAAGGATCGTCAATGAAAGTATGCAGAATCAAACAATGATGTTGGGAGATATCTACTGGATCTGTGGGAACATGAAAATGAGGAACTATTTGCCCAGGATGTGGAAGGGACAGTGCGCACCTGTGCAGTTGCTTATGCCCCTACACATTATACAACTAGAGAACGATGCTGATGTGTAACATTTCTATACAATACTATATGTTTTGTTCTGTATAAATATGAGAGCTTCTAGGCTGAATGTCAGACTTCTCCTTCAGTGTGCCTTGAGCACGTGTCAACTGATTGTGAGAATCTCCATGCATGAATAAAGAAACTTCGCTTCACTGAACACAAGAGACTCCTGATGCTTCGTGAATAAGGCTATTGCCTTCCACAGTACCGGGCAGGCGGCAGCAGTAACAGCATATGCAGGAGGCGGTGGGCCCTGAGACGGAGCAAGGACAGCATTAGAGGTTGAGGCCATCACCTATATATACAGTGTAGAAGCTGTAGCTATTGGAGACATGAATGGATGAACGAGATTCCAATCTGTCCCTACCTACTAAGTAGCAAAACCACATAAAAGGTCACGGGCTTGGCGGAATCAGTGGGGAAAGAAGACCCTGTTGAGCTTTAGTCTAGTCTGCCATCTAGAGCTGGGTACTGGCCAGTAGGCGGGCGGCAGCAGTAAGAGCAGGAGGAGTAACACAGCCATCCACACTACGTCTCAGGGCCCACCGCCACTGTAGGGACAGTGGGAATCTCATTCATCCCAATAGCTACAGCTTCTACACTGTCAATAAAGGATGATGGAGGAGGGGGGTGTAGTCACACTATGGAAGCTTGAGCACGCTGTGTCTGTGAGCTCCATGCAGCTGGTGGCTTCTTATCAGTCTGGTCACCCCGCTACGAGTTATCCTGCCTCACCCGCTCATGCCTCACAAGCAGAAGACACCAGGAGCCTCCAGGTCTAAAAAAAACGCGTTCTCAGACAGTTCTTCACGCCTGCTGTGGATTTCCCTGCAGCTGCTGCGAAATCCAAGATGGCGCCGCAGCGTGCCTCTACACACAGACGCCGAGTCTGATGAGGATGACTCAGCTGACTCTCCTGCAACCTCCTCTGAGCCACCTTGCAGTGTGGACCCGTGCCCACTTACTCCTATGTTGTTACCTGTATCTTCAGCTACACATATGGAACCACAAGTAAGTGTCCACCCCGCAGTGCACCTAGAAACTAGACTGAATCAACTCCCTTCGAAAGATGATCTAGCAGGGGTGGTCAACGAGTTAGCCACTCAGATTGAGAATTCACTGAAGAGGAAATAAAGGGGCTGCGACAGCAGATTACAACCATTACTACTAGAGTTACTGTTCTTGAGTCTGCGTCCTCCACTGTGGAGACCCGTCTTTTGGCGCCGGAATCCTCCTCTACTACTATAAAGTCTCACCTTACTCTGGTCTCACCTCCCTTTATTTGCGCACAGAAGATAGTGAGAACAGAAATCGCAGAAACAACATTAGAATTAGGGACATACCTGAAGCTGTCAATGCAGACCTAAGGTCCACTGTTACTGCTATTCTTAACAGCTTCTTAAACCGGTCGCCAACAGCTGCCCTTGAATTGGATAGGGTTCATCGAGTGAATGGGCCGAGGGTTGCTAATAGATCTCTACCCAGAGATGTACTATGTCGAGTGCACTTTTACAACATAAAAGAAGAAATAATGCATCAAGCGTGGCGGAATGGTCCTATGGACTTTGATGGGGCACCGGTTCAACTTTTACCAGATTTATCCAGCCACACATTGAGAATGCGCCGGGTATTGCGACCCCTGCTGGATGTTATTCGTACAGCACAAGCCACCTACAAATGGGGTTACCCATTCAATTTGTTGAATACTAGGAATTATTCTATCTTTGCATTATATAGGCACTCACAGCTTTCAGCTCTATTTGAGTTTCTACAACTGCCACCGATTGAACTTTCAGACTGGTTGGCAATGCCAATGGAGGTCCCTTCTATATCACCAAGGAGCGCAAGACCGCAAAACAATCAAGGCAGACGGCAGACTGCCTGTACAGTCATCGCCCACAAATTGGACCTAATGAGGTCTAACTATTATGATGAACCCAGACACAGGCCTTACAGTTGTCCCAAACACTCCATGATACACCTGTTTCTCCTAGTTTCTCATCAGCGGCTGGAAAGTCACGTGTACGGCAGTATGTAGAGGAGTCCCAAGAGGTGTTGGGGAGGCGGAGCTACAAGCATTCATTGAAGATGCTCAGTTGTTTGAGTCATCTGACGAAGAGAGTCAGTTCACGTTTTCTCCCCAGTTACTTTTCACCAGAACACTCTAAACCAGACGAGCCAATTCAAACTGGCTCCAAAAGGCCGCTGCTTCTTTTCGGCACATATAGGGAAACTGTCTCATCTGATGATGATAATGATTATGATGATGTCCTTGATCTGACATGGGGTGAACAAGGAGATCATCATAGGCAGGAAGAAGAGGATGAGGAGGAAGAAGAGGAGGAGCAGGTTGCAGAGCGCCCTCAAAGGGGGAGAGGGAGGAAGAGGGTAAATGCTGCCCACACTCTGCATTCTTCAATTACCAGTGAGGCAAGTCATAGACGTAAATCGTCGGAAGCTGTCACCACAGCTATGCCCCAACAACCGCGGACCGCCACCACGAGCACCAGCTCCAGAGCACCTTTCGGCCCAGTTAAATGTTTGCCAGTGTGGGCATTGATGACAACACTATGGTCATCTGTAAACTGTGTGCTCAACACTTGAAACGAGGCAAAAACCCAAACAAACTTGGAACAAGTTGCATGAGCACTCATTTAAAAAGCCACCACCCAGTAACCTGGCGGGAACACCTGGTCAAAGCACAGAGCTCTGTGCGACCACCTCCGCCCAAGGAGCAAGCTCCAACTGCTCGGTCCTCCTCCGCTGCCTTTCCTCCTTTTGCTACTAAAGTAACCCATGCTGCTGCCAGCAATTTCAGTGTGGCATGTAGCCGATCATTACTTTTTTCAGGCTCCACCAGCGGTGAGCAGGAGCTCCAACGCAGATCGGCTGCTGTTTGTGGCGTTGCTAGCAGTCAGGACCAGGCATTATTGCCATCCCCCACAACTTCTACCCCAATGTTTCTGTGGTTAGCATTAGCAGCATCCAACCTTCCATCCCCCAGATGCTAGAGCGCAAGAGAAAATATGGCCCAAATGACCCCAAAACAAAGATGATCAATGCGTAAATTGCACAGCTGATTGCGTTAGAGCTCCTCCCTTACTGGCTGGTGGACTCCAATGCGTTCCGTTACGCATTCCTCTGCACAAACCCACAGTACGTTATGCCTAAGCGACAGTACTTTGCATAAAAATGTGTTCCAGCTTTGCATGAACACGTACAGAGCAATGTGTCCATGGCCCTGCAGCACTCAGTTTCTGGCAAGGTGCACCTGACAACCGACAGTTGGTCGAGCAAGCATGGAGTGGGAAGATATATTTCCTTTACAGCTCACTGGGTAACTTTGGTGGAAGCAGGGGAACATGCAGCTGTAGCAAGGCCTGCATACCTACCTCCGCCCAGAGCACATCGACATGCAATTTCCTCCTCAACCTCCACTTCCACCTCCTCCTTTGAATCTTGTGCCTCAAACTCTTCCTCAAGCGACACTTTGCTGTGGAGACCCAGCACCAGCACCTCCCATTCGGCAGCATCTGTTCACCGCCAGCAATAACCTGCAGTTTGCTATTCCAGTGCACAATTCCGACGTTGCCACGCAGTCCTGAGGTTGCGAAGCCTGGGTTCCCTCAGCCACACGGGCGCAGCCATTCTTAGTGCCTTGTGGGAACAGGAGGACAAATGGCTAACTCCCAACAGACTTCAGCGAGGCAAGGTCGTGTGTGACAATGGGGCCAATCTGCTGGCAGCCCTGCGTTGTGGGAAACGCACACAGGTACCTTACAGCGAAATCTGAACCTGCCAGTGCACCGGTTTATTTGTGATGTGGCCACACGTTGGAATTCCACATTTTACATGCTGCAGTGGCTGGCTGAACAACAGAAAGCGGTGGTGGATTACGTGGCAGAGTCTGTTCGTTTCAGACGTATACCTACTCTACCTTTCTTTAGCCCTGCAGAGTGGCTGCAAATTGAGGACTTATGCACTGTATTGTCACCTTTTGAAGAGGCCACCAGGATGATCAGCAGAGATCAGGCCTGTGTCAGTGACACCATCCCCATCATATGCCTGCTGGAACAGATGATGGTGGATCTCGGACACGACACAGAGCGGACGCTGCAAACATCATCTCAGATATGCGTGCCTACTATGCATAGTGCACCACCAATCCAGGAAGAGGAGGAGGTGGAAGAGGATGAGGAGGACATTGCAGGCATGGGAGAAGGGGAGGAAGGGGCAGAGGAGGATATTGAGGGTACATGGCATCCATCCACCCAAACACAAGGCGGCATGTTCTTTGGATGTCAAGACCAGGTGGAGGAGGAGGAGGACCCTGTGCTGCTGTTCTGCGGGTCCAGAATTACCTCAGCTGTGGGTAGTTTGAGCCACATGACAGCCTTCATGCAGGAGTGTATAGCCAAAGATCCGCGCATACAACACATAAAAGCAAACGACTATTGGATTGCTACATTACTGGATCCACGTTACAAGCTTGAGATACAACAACTGATCTTGCCCCAATACAGGGGACCTAAAATGGAGCACTACCAAGAAGTGCTTGTAAGGGACTTGTGCTCAGCCTTTCCAGCAGCAGCAGCAGCAGCAGCAGGGATCCCTATGGCAGTTCCACCAGCCATGGGAGCCAAACAACTGCTTTAAGTGGCATGGGTGGCAGCAGCAGTAGAGGTCGTCTAAGCCTAACTATGTAGGCTTTTTTTCAGCGGAAGCAAGC
>NC_092870.1:3103812-3105951 GCF_032062135.1 Pyxicephalus adspersus | reverse complement strand
TCCTTCCATGCCCAGCAGCAAGTGTGTTATCTGAAAGAGCGTTCAGTGCAGCTGGGGGCGTAGTGAGTGACAAACGGATTCGGCTCTCCGCAGAAAATGTCGACCAAATCACTTTTATTAAAATGAATAAGGCTTGGATCGGCAATGACTTTAACATCCCCTCTGCAGAGTATACTGATTAGTCGTCAACTGCTGCACGGACATCTTGATGGGAAGAGCACGTTCACAGCCTTTCGGCATCTCCTTCTACTCCTCACCCTAGTAGCCCTCTACCTCTACTCTGTCTCTGAGGTCTTTACCTTGCAATGGAGCTGTGTAACTGGCAAATATTTTTTTACCGAGCACCCCCCTCAGGGCCCTCTGTCTTTATCCACTTTGAGGCCTCTATCACTTGTATTGGAGCTGTGTGATTCATAAAATTAATATTTGTACTTTTAGTGGAGAAATACATACATTTTTCTGTCCTGTTGGATAGATAGCAAGTGCTATCAAAAATAAATATCTGTATTTTTTTTACAGAAATACAGATTTGTTTTTGTTTATTTTGATAGGTAGCAAGTGATATCAGAAATAATTATCTGTATTTTTTTACAGAAATACAGAAAATTTTCTGTTTATTTTGATAGGTAGCAAGTAGGATCAGAAGGAAATATCTGTATTTTTTTACAGAAATACAGAAATGTTTCTATTTATTTTCATATATAGCAAGTGGTATCAGAATTAGTTATCTGTATTTTTTTTACAGAAATGTTTCTGTTTATTTTGATAGCAAGTGGTATCAGAATTAAATTTCAAATATTTTTTTACCGAGCACCCCCCTCAGGGCCCTCTGTCTTTATCTACTTTGAGGCCTCTATCACTTGTATTGGAGCTGTGTGATTCATAATTAAATATTTGTATTTTTAGTAGAGAAATACATACATTTTTCTGTCCTGTTGGATAGATAGCAAGTGCTATCAAAAATAAATATCTGTATTTTTTTTACAGAAATACAGAAGTTTTTCTGGCTTTTTTGATAGATAGCAAGTAGGATCAGAATAAAATATCTGTATTTTTTATGTCGTCCATACTCCGTCTCAGTGCTAAATGCCTCCTCCTCATGCTGTTACTGCTGCTGCCCAGTACCCAACTTTAGATGCCAGTTACTAATGCCATCCCCACTCCGTCTCAGAGCCCACCGCCTCCTCATGCTGTAAATGATGCTGCCACCTGCCCCCAGTACCCAACTGTAGAAGCCAGATACGAATGCAGTCCACACTTTGTCTCAGAGCCCACCACCTCCTCCTCCTCCTGCTGTAAATGATGCTGCCGCCTGCCCAGTACCTGACTTTAGATGCCAGACAATAATGCCGTCCACACTCCATCTCAGAGCCCACCGCCTCCTTCTCCTGCTGTAAATGATGCTGCCGCCTGCCCAGTACCTAACTTTAGATGCCAGACAATAATGCCGTCCACACTCCGTCTCAGAGCCCACTGCCTCCTCCTCCTGCTGTAACTGATGCCACCTGCCCAGTTTCCAACTCTAGATGCCAGTTACTAATGCGGTCCCCACTCCATCTCAGTGCCCACCGCCTCCTCCTACTGCTGCTGCCACCTTTCACTTGTAATGTATAACAGAGCTGTGTAGCTGGCTAATTATAGGACTGAAAGACCCCCCTCAGAGACCTCTGCCAGTTCACAGGCTTTACCCCCACTTACTTTTCACCAGAACACTCTGAGCCAGACCAGCCAATTCAAACTGGCTCCAAAAGGCCGCCGGTTCCTTTCGGCACATACAGGGAAACTGTCTCTTCGGATGATGATGATGTCCTTGATCCGACATGGGGCGAGCAAGGAGATCATAATAGGCAGGAAGCAGAGGACGAGGAGGTTGCAGAGCGCCCTCAAAGGGGGAGAAGGCGGAAGAGGGTAAAAGCTGCCCACACTCTGCATTCTTCACTTACCAGTGAGGCAAGTCATAGTCATCCATCGTCGGAAGCTGCCTGTCACCACAGCTATGCCTCAACAACCGCAGACCGCCACAACGAGCACCAGCTCCAGAGCACCTTTCGGCCCAGTTAGATGTTCGCCCGTGTGGGCATTTTTTAATGTCCATAGTGATGACAACACTATGGTCATCTGCAAACTGTGTGCTCAACA
>NC_092870.1:3100363-3102999 GCF_032062135.1 Pyxicephalus adspersus | reverse complement strand
CACTTACGCTTCGACCTGCGCTCCAGGGTTAAAAATGCCACCCACTCGAATCAGCTGGCTCATCAGAAGTATACCTGCATCCTGATGGCTCATATTGATCAAGCCTGGGCCGTGCAGCAGGAACAGCAGGAAGAAAAGGTGGTGGGCTCTAAGACAGAGCGTGGACAGCAGTGGTAACTGGCATCTAGAGTTGGGTACTAGGCTGGTGGCAGCAATAACAGCATGAGGAGGAGGCGGTGGGCCCTGAGACGGAGCAAGGACGGCATTAGAGGTTGAGACCATCACCTATATGGACAGTGTAGAAGCTGTAGCTATTGGAGACCTGAATGAATGAACGAGATTCCAATCTGTCCCTACCTACTATGTAGCAAAACCACATGAAAGGGAACGGGCTTGGCGGAATCAATGGGGCAAAAAGACCCTGTTAAGCTTGAGTCTAGTCTGGCATCTAGAGCTGGGTACTGGGCAGTGGGCAGGAGGCAGCAGTAAGAGCAGGAGGAGTAACACAGCCATCCACACTACGTCTCAGGGCCCACCGCCACTGTAGGGACAGTGGGAATCTCAATCATCCCAATAGCTACACCTTGTACACTGTCAACTAAGGATGATGGCCTCAAGCTGTTGCTGCTGCCACTGCCTGCCCAGTATCCAGCTCTAGATGGCAGTTAACAATGCTGTCCACACTCTGTCTCAGGGCCTGCCACCTCCTCCTCATGCTATTACTGCTGCTGCCTGCCCACTGCCCAGTACCCAGCTCTAGATGCCAGACTAGACTCAAGCTCAACAGGGTCTTCTTTCCCCGCTGATTCCGCCAAGCCTGTTCTGTTTCATGTGGTTTCGCTACATAGTAGGTACGGATTGGAATCTCATTGATCCATTCATGTCTCCAATAGCTACAGCTTCGACACTGTCCATATAGCTGATGGCCTCAACCTCTAATGGCAACCTCTAGATGCCAGTGTGGGCCATCCACACTACTCAGGGCCCACCGTCTCCTCCTCCTGCTTTCACTGATGCTGCCGCCTGCCCAGTACCCTACTCTAGATGCCAGTTACCAATGCTGTCCCCGCTCTGTCTCAGTGCCCACCGCCTCCTCCTCCTGCTGCTGCCACCTGTCACTTGTAACATATAACAGAGCTGTGTAGCTGGCTAATTTTTGGACTGAAAGACTCCCCTCAGAGACCTCTGCCTGTACTCTGAAGCCTGTGTATGGCTTGTAACAGGGCGGTGAGACCTGGTGGCTAATTTTTGGACCAGAGGAACCCCCTCCTGTCCCTCTCTGCCTCTACTCAGAGACCGTGTAAAATCTGGCATGTTCCCTTAGCCGCCCCATAAAATGGCCTTGCCAGCAACAGAAAAGAAGACTTCCTTTTTTTTTTTACTTGTACAGTGTTGTGCAGAGCTGGGGGAGTCTTGACATGTCTTTTTAAATGTATTTATAGGCTGTAGAAGCTCTCCACCGACCCAAAAAACAACCTGAATTTTTCCCCGATTGACTTTAATGGAGTTCAAATTCGACGTTCGTTCACCCGAATATTTATGCATTATTCGACAGAATAGCGGTCAAATCGAATAGTGAGCTATTCGACCAACACTACTGTTTGGCTAGCTCAGACACAGTGCTCAATGTTCGTGCAATGTGTCTCCACTAGTGCCGACCCCCTAGCTTCTGAGCTAGTTCCTGTACACCCGTTGTTTAATTCAGTGTTTCCTCTGTCCATCTCCTGCATTAACCCCTTGTTGCCCAGTCTGTTTCCCACCCTATTTCCTTGTGCTGCTCCACTGTTCTTCCCTGTCTGTTATTATTCCTGTGTCACCTGTGCCTCATGTTGCTTCCAGTGTTTCCTGCAGTGGCCCCTGTGTCACTGGTGTCTATTTCCTGGATTTCCCTGGGATTTGACCCCTGGCTTGTGACCTGACCTATCCTGCTTGCTGCCTGCCTTGACCCCGGCCTTCCTTGACAACTCTTCTGCTTAGTGATTTGGTGCCGTGTATCTTCCTGCCCACCCTGGTGTGCCCAAGGACTGCAACCTGGCAGGAACCAGCAGCACAGCATCCTTATGATCAGAGGCTCTGGAAAAGACCTGGTTACTGCTTAGACTCTAAGCTTTGGCCCTTCTCAGGGCTCACACCATTTCTGTGCAAGCCGTAGCATCCCCTAGTGGCCCTGTCTTCCCAAGCATGACAACACTATTTCTTCTTAGAACATTCAGAGATCCGCTTTTTATAGTGTTTAACCTCCCAACCGTTAACCCCGTACTTTTTCGTATTAAAAAAAAGTTGCAATAATCGATAACCCCGTACTTTTCTCACTCCCCACTTACCTGGTCCCGCTGTGCTCATCCAGCGTCGTGTCCATGTTCCAGCGTCGTCCTCCAGCGTCGATCTCCCTCTCCAGCGTCGGGTGCCGTCTCCTGGTCCCGCTGATCGTCCCGCGTCCTTCTCCTTCCAGCGCCGGGTGCTCTCTGAAACAAGAAGCCGTCCGGCGGAGGAAAAAAAAACCGGCCGGCTTCTTGTGCGTGCGTGCGCGATGACGTTGGCGCGTGTGCGGGAAATTCAAATTGAAACTCATTCATTCATTTTGTATTGGATTGAATACAGGATTTTGTATTCAATCCAATACAAAATGAATGAAT
>NC_092870.1:3047338-3099953 GCF_032062135.1 Pyxicephalus adspersus | reverse complement strand
CATTATATCTACTAGACCCCTATTCGGACATATTTCTGTAAGTTACAGGTCTACAATTTAAAAAAAAAATTTCATGAAAACCTGTAACGCTTTTGGTACAGAAATCTAGACATTAGTGTAACGCCCAGGTGGTTAATAAGTAAAATAATAACAAAAACACAGTGCATAAACAGGACAGAAAAAAGGACTAGTCACAGAACAATAGCAACCGTATATTATAAAAGGGAATAACTGTGAAAAAATACTTAAGGGGGAGTTGGTTTGCCTTGGTCCAGGTTGCTCATACAAAGTTCAGTTATTAGTCAGAGTCACCGTGCTCTCTGCAGTGCTCAATCTGTCAATGCTGTTGATTCTTTTTTATTCCAATACACAAAGGAGGGACTGATAGGACCATCCAATGACAAAGGTATAGGAGGTCCTGGAATGTGTGTTCGCATAGCTTGTGATGCTCTATGCACACACCTAGGATGCTCTTATTTTAGCTAGATTCATTATTCTACAAGTTATGGCTTTAGGATCAGCTGGCCTAACAAAATATGGAGACCAAACTAGGCATGTCTGGGACTTATGGTTCACCGGAACAGGCTAAAGGGGGCTTTCCTGAGGCCTAGGAGAATAATTCTTGGTCTAAAAATGCCCACAATATTTATCTGGCTATGATTCAGCAACCTATTACTTGGAGCTCTGTGATGGAAGTATGAAGAATATTAATAATTGTGTTCCTCAATACAGCCCAAGGGTCAGTCAGAGGCCACTTCACTGCCCTTATCTGTCAGATCCTTAGTTTTATGGCCCCTGGCACACAAAATTCCAACTTTTACAGTGCATGTTCTAAACGAGTGGGTCTGCAAGGATGTGCTGGTGGGTTATCTGATGACAGAGAGGAATACTCGATAGCAGAGAATTTATGCTCCAGTGTCCAGACTCTATACTTTTAGACACAGGTCCTGAAGAGGGACTCTAGGCTCTACTTCTGTACCTTTAAGAAGAAAACTGACAGTGTGTCCCCCAGTATCACAGTTGTCACCCTTGGACAAGATGTTCTTAAGTTTAAATTCACTACAAGTATTCGCTTTGGGGTTTGTCACACTTACCTCTCCCTCGCTAAAGGCGCCACATTCAGTTCTGAGCCCCGGGGCCTCCGATTGTACAGATTTAATCAGTATCTCCCTTTCCGCCGGCCAATCAGGAAATAGCCTCTTAATCATCTTTGGCTATTTAGCTAACCCAGACACAGAACTCTGCATTCGTCCAATGTGTCTCCACTAGCTCTGCTGAGCATTTCCTCTACACCTGTTGATTAATTCAGTGCTTTCCCTGTTCAGCTCCTGCGTTAACCCCTTGTTGCCGAGTCTGTTGTTTCCCTGCCTGTTCCCTTGTGCTGTTCCATTGTCTTCGGTTGCTTCCTGTGTCTGCAGTGACACTGTGTCACCGATGTCTATTTCCTGGATTTCTGGTTCTTGACCCCTGGCTTTGTTCCTGACCTCTCTTGCTTGCTGCCTGCCTTGACCCTGGCCTTCCTTGACTATTGTCCTGCCTAGTGATTTGGTATCATTCACTATCCTGCCCACCCTAGTGTGCCCAAGGACCGCAACCTGGCAGCAGCCAGCAGCACAATATCCTCACCACTAGAGTCTCTAGGGAAGACCAGGCTGCTGCTTAGATTCTGCACCTTGGCCCTTATAAAGGCTCACATCACTATCGTTGAAGCTGTAGCGCCCCATAAAGTCTCTTTCTCCCCAAGTGTGACAGTTTGCATGAACCATGACAACACCCTCCGAGGCCTCAGTAGATCCCAACCATCTAATCACCCAGAGGCTAGACAGTCAGTAAGCAACCAAAATCAGGTACTTCCCCAGTTTCACTTGCTTTCTACTTGTCTGGATCAGCTTCTGGTCTTCTCCAGTGCACCTGCTGAGCCTCCAGTTGGCGCCCAGCCTCCTGCTATTCCACTGGTCTCTTTGCTTCACTTGCCACCCCCACAACGATTCTCTGGGAGCACAAAACCTACTGTGGCTTCATCAACCAGTGCAGTATTCACTTTAGGCTTCAGCCACAAAGTTTCCCCACTGACCAGGCTAAATTAGCATATTTTATTTCCTTACTTTCCAGAGAAGGCTTGGTGTGGGCGTCCCCGCTCTGGGAAAGGAAGGATATGGTCACCAGTATTATTGAAACATTCCTGTGCTTATTTAGGAGGGTTTTTGATGAACCATCTTGTGCCACCTCTGCATCCAGCACGCTCCTGAGTCTCCACCATGTGTTGCTTACTGTGGGATGCAAAGAGAAGTGCTTGTTAGAACTTCCACAGGTACCATTCCTGGACTACATTGTTTCGAAGGACAGCCTCTCTATGGATCCTGAGAAAGTTACTGCTATTTACAACTAATCGCTACCCTGCAGCCTTAAGGCTTTTCAGCGTTTCCTGGGTTTTACCAACTGCTACCGGCAGTTCATCAGAAAAGAACTCCACGCTGGTAGCTCCCATCACTTCAATGACCTGGAAGAATGCTGACCCTAAGAACTTGCCCTCCAAGGCTATTGAGGCCTTTTCATGCCTTAACCTCCCTAGCGGTAACCCTGAGTGTGACTCGGGGTAGAAAAAAGTTGCTAAAAGCGGAGCCAGACCCCTATGTGCGTTCTTTTTTTTATTTTTTAGGAAAATTCTCCCTTGTGAAAAATTACTCTATTGGGATCAGGGAGCTCTTAGCTATCAAGCTAGCTCTGGAAGAAGGGTTTATCTTTTGTAGGGTTCCCCTCACAAGGTCATTATTTTTACACCGTTGGTCTTTGTTCTTTTCTCGGTTTAATTTTGTAATTCCCTTCAAACCTGGTTCCGCTAACTCCCAAGCTGACACTCGTTCTCATTTCTTTGATTCACAAGATTCTGAAACTGCTGCTGAGCCAGAGTTTATCTTCCCACCCGCCCGCATCCTAGCCTTGACCTCTATTCAGGAATCTGCTATTCGCCCAGGTAAAACCATAGTGCCACCACAACTTTGCACCAAAATATTACGATAGTCACATGATTCCAAACTTTCTGGTCATCCGGGCGTTCACAGGACAAACCATTGTACTGATGTAACAGACTATGTCAAGGCCTGTGCTGTCATCTGCCTGTGCTGTCATCTACCTGTGCCCCAGCGGGACCGCTTCTGTTGTCGTCCCCCGTCATCCTTCTGGTCCCCGCAGGTCCTGAGGACACGTCTTCTCCCTCCACTTTCCAGGCGCGAAGTGAAGAGCCGAGCTTTACAGGGTTTCCCGTGACGCCGGTGCGGGCGGGCGGAGTGCCCGGAAATTCAAATCATTTTGTATTGAATTCAATACAAAATAGCTGTATTGAGTCAATACAAAGAAATCTTCATATAACAATTATATTGTATATATATTGTATATACATCATGTTTAAAGGAGTAATCTTTTCCTCATCATTTTTCTTTTGGCTGTAACCCAAACCTTTATTATGTTGGTCATCATTAGGAGGCTATTCAATCTTCTTTGGATATTCATGACTGGTCACAGGTCTTTCTCTAGGTCATCACTGTATGCCTCATCCTATCGATAGTAATGATTCTTTATTCAAAACGTGAAAATATTCAATATTGATCAGGATCAACATAGCAACTTTTTATCAAAAGCAGTGATTTCAAATAAAACAGTTCGACAGTCCATAAATTCAACCAACATAAAATGATGTTTTTAGTATGCACAGGGATAACAAAAGTTTGAATAGTCTCTTCCTTCATGTCCCAGTTGACAAAATATACATGGTTTAAGTTTATTAATTATCCATGTTCCTCTGATAACATTTTTTACTAACTCAAGTAAAAACTGACACCTTTTGGGATGAGGTCGTCAAAGTTCAAAAAAGATTATCCTCTTTTCTTGATTGAAATTTTTAGTTTTCCTATACTATGGTAATCACCGTGTACCATATATCTATGAATGATATAACCTTTTCATATGATACCCTTATTCATCAAACAAAAAAATGAATGTGGAAACTAATTTATCTTAATATTGTGAAGTATTATTATCATTTACTTCATTGATGTGTTTCGTTTGGAACAAAAACATTAATCATCAGCAAAGTTTTTATTTATTCCCTTGTAACCATATTTAAAAAAATAATATATCAAATTATTGCTAATCATAGACCCATATTACTTATTCATGGTATAATGATCTGTATTGTATACAGTATATACATTAATTTTCATTACCCTTAATGTCATAGTATATCATAATAAGGAAAAGTTACATTCTATCACTTAAAGATAATTGTGTAAACATAATATAAAATAATCAGAACTAAAATATTACTAGAGAATTGTGCACTTACGCTCCATCATTGGTTTCAGTAATTTCACTATAAAAACAATCAATAAATATGATATATAAAAATAATATTGACACAATGCTTAAGAAAAACATTTTATTAATACCAACTCTGAAGCGGAATACCGTCTTGTTATAATTACCTCTGCAATGATCTTTAGTTTTTTTACCTCATACTTTTAAGCAGTTTACTAGTACAACAGTTGTTGCTTGTCAATCATTGTAAACCTAAACTATTTCTACAATGTATAGTAATTAATGCAATACTTAAAACAAGTAACATCATTTTGTAGACACCTTATACATTCAAATAATTTACCCAAAATATTAACCCATCTCAGAACCAGCATTTACAACTTTTCATTTTAATCAAGTAAGATTAATAGATATTGATGGAAAGAAAATTATGTCTGAGGTGCCAATAATGACAGAAAAAAATATTTTTATATATAGTCTCCTTTTATCTTAATTATCACATAGATCTTAAATAACAAGATATTTATTAACAGAGAAAAAGAATTAACAAATATACAATAATTATTTAAAGGAAAGAATGGTTAAAAAGACAAAGTAAAATGATACATTACATTAAGAGTCTGTCTTCTATATCGTGTATCCTGGCTGGGCTCTAAAGTAAGAGATTTGGGGGCTGTTGTCCCTTTTTATAAATCTCCAGGACCCCTCACCACATTCAGCCACACCCATGCATCCACTTCTTAGTCAGGTGTCCTCCCTCTTCCCAAAATACACTGTTAGTATGTGCATGCAGATATTCTTCAGTAGATGTCACTCTCACTGGGGGCAAGTCCTCTGACTCAGCTGACTAGCTAGTCCAGCTAAACCAGCTTGGGGGGTCATTAGATAACAGTGATGTTTAAAAACCAGGCAGGATGATTGAAGTCTTTGAAGTAGATCATTCTATACACAACCCCCATACCTCACACCTGGTATGACATTTCAAAGGCAACTCCCATCAGGGCCCAACAGCCATATTGAACATATCATTTCACATGGAATATACATAAGTGCAAATTTTTTACAACAATGATAATGCATCATTTTATTTCTTTATTAATATTATTTTTCTTAATTATTTTACTTATTCTACTGAAGAGATTATTGTTATGAGTTAGACCTTTTCATAAAATATCTATCTAGGCCCATCCAATAAACATCACATAATAAAGTCAAAGTCATAATTCAAAAACAACCTTTTATCTTATAACATCATCCTAAATAAAGTTTACTTTATTGGTACCACGTGGTAAGACGTGACAAAGAAACATGGAACAATTGCAATACCATGACAACTTATTTTGTTTGTCTTTACCTTTTTATAAGTTATTTATTGTCCTTCAAGTTCTAATTTAACCCATCGTTGCTTAAACTGTAACCTATTCCCTTACAACGTTTCCTTTACTATGTGGGTCTTTAACAACCCTGTGTCTTATTCATCAATAAAAGACCCTTGTAAGCTTTTCAGTCACATGCGAACCGACACTTACTCAAACAGAATACAAGAGAAGTAAGGTTATTTCTTTTTATTTTTGTTTTTTAAATTTATATTTTTGTTGATTAGTATTTTTCAATGTCATCATTCATTGTGTTTATTGCCATAATCATTAATACTAAAACTAATAATAACTAACATATCACATATCATGTATTATGAAGCACAGATGCAAGATGCTCAAAACATGCAATCTATATTCCATGGAAAACCTCTCACTTCTCTTTAAGAAGAAACTTCATCTAGGAAAGAAAAAAAGTCACCAACAAAAAATCAGTAACATCATTACTATATAAAACAAATTAATGATCCTTCTCCTATCCTTAAATTGAGAAAAGAATAGGGATGAGCGAGCGAAATTTTTAATTTTGATCTCGCGGCGAATCGGGCCTTTCTCGCTTACAGAACATGTAAGCGAGATCGACCTTGTGATTCGCCACGAGGTCGTGTTCTCGCCGAACTCACATGAACTCTCAATGGAGAAACTCAAAAAAAAAAAAATCACTTTTTTCTAGTTTTGGTTCTGTACAATACCACAATAAATTTTAAATGAAACAACTCAGATGCAGTTAAACTGCAGACATTCAGCTTTAATTCAGTGGGTTGAACAAAAATGTCAAAAATGTGATGAACTAAAGCCTTTTTTTTTTTTTAACACAATCACTTCATATCAGGAGCTGAAAAGTAATTGGACAATTGACTCAATTGCTATTTCATGGGCTGGTGTGGGCAATTCCTTCATTGTCATCATCAACTAAGCAGATAAAAGGCCTGGAGTTGATTTTAGGGGGATGCTTGTATGTGGAAGATTTGCATGAGACAACATGCGGTCAAAGGAGCTCTCCAAGCAGGTGAAACAAGCCATCCATTAGCTGCAAAATTAGAAAAAACCCACCTGAGAAATTGCTACAATATTAGGAGTGGCAAAATCTACAGTTTGGTACATCATGAGAAAGAAACAAAGCACTGGTGAGCTGTCATTGCCAGCAAAGGGTTTTCAACCAAGCATTAGAAATGAACATTTTATTTTCAGCTTTTTAATTTGTCTAATTACTTTTGAGCCCCTGATATAAAGTGATTGTGTAAAAAAAAAAAAAAGGCTTTAGTTCCTCACATTTTTATGCAATCTTTTTGTTGAACCCACTGAATTAAAGCTGAAAGTCTGCAGCTAAACTGCATCTTAGTTATTTCATTTAAAATTAATTGTGGTAATGTACAGAAACAAAATTAGAAAAAAAGTTCTCTCTTTCCAAATATTTATGGACCTAACTGTATATAATGCAATAAGCTAATAGTAGCTTTTCAATCAATATTTAGCATTATTGACCCTATTTGTAACACTATATTAAGACAAATATATTCCACATATTATACATTTAAATCATGTCATAATTTAGGCCTTTAGCATATTATAGTACTATAATATTAAAATTTAGTTTAAACAGCATATATTTTATCTGCATGTAATATATACAAAATTCCTTAAACAAGAGAATATCCTTTTGTACATAGCCCTAACATCATTGACATAAGACAGTTTATACAAATATTTGAAGAATTATCCTATGCCTCTCCTGCATCTTATTCCTAAATTAGCATGATTTAATCGTTGACTTGATAACCTTTACACCCTGGAAACGGCTTGCTGACATGCTGGAAACTTGCAAAGTATTCTGCTTGTCTCTGATAATCCCCTTTGTCATTTGGTGACACTTAGGCCCTAATTCATGAAGCAGAATCGGACGCTCGCTCATTCGTATTCGCGATCCGAAATCGTACGCCGTTGCGCAATTCAGCAACTGAAAAAGCTCGCGGCCAGAGCCGCGCATCTCCAGCAGCTTTACACTGGCGAACTTGCATTAAAAGTCACTGTTCCCCTAAAAAATCATTCTTTCTAATGGCACACATATTACCCTTAGCCCTAAAAAAAAGGCAGGAATCCGGCTGGCAGTGAGGAGGCGCGTGTACGAGCGCACTCGACTCCGGACCGCGGGAAACCGCGCTCGCTGGTCGCGCGTACGTTCGCGCTTCCAGCGAGCGCGGATTTCATTGATGAATCAGGGCCTTAGACTTAACTTATTATTAAAATAGACATCATTCTTGTTTGCTGCTTTGTTTGCTCTGATTGGGATTGTAGTAAAGTAAGATTGCACTACATGTTTATAGACATCTTCTGCCTTTTTATGATTTCTGACTCGCAAAAAACTTTATTTTTGTTTCCTTTACTCATTTTAATTGAAAGTGCATGAGATAAAGGAACCTCTCACCATCATTGTGTCCTCCATACTCTGTCCTTATAAGTACTATATAAAGATGAATTTGAAACACACTGTGTTGTTTGCTCATCCTCTTTACATGCCTGTTTATTCAGTTTAATATAATAATGATTTCAATGAGTATGCTCATTATGATTAAAACGGACACGGTTTGCATTATTTTTACTTGTAATAGATAAGTTCCCATTTTTCCTGGACACATTTCTCTGATAAGAAATGTGATCTTTCTTAATTTTAACATTAACATTTTAACATTAGAAATTTTGCATGTAACATCTCTATGATTCTCATTTTTGAGAAATTTATAAAGAAATGTAGCTGCCTCATATAATGTTTTATTCTCACTTGGCTAAAGTAAGAGTAACAGCATCTAAATTAAACTTCTTCACAAATGTTCTCATTAAAACGTTAAGTTGAGGATTTTAAAATATGAGCTTATATGATTTTTCAAACATGCTTATATAAGAAAATGTATCTTCTTCTGTCCTATTTGGTAATTCATTAAGGATGTCAACAGTTACCATTCTGTCACCTGTCACACAGAGAACCAAATGTTTTAAGTCTTAGCATCTGCTAAACCTCCAGTCCAGGTCTCTCTCTGTATCTTGTGACCAGAGATGAGCGAATTTCCGAAAAGACCACAGAGTGGCACAATGACAGAGTCTGGAGGTGGCGGCAGCATCAGGAGGATACCACAGAGTGGCAAGGTGACAGTGTGGAGATGGCAGCGGCAGCATCAGGAGACCACAAAGTGACCCGGTGACAGAGTGGGGCGGTGGGTGGCAATACCAGTAGACGAAGGTGGGTGAAAGAAGGAGCACTTGGCATCTGATGTGTGGCATCAGGTGGGGACTTGACTCCGAGGGGCTATCGCTTCTGGCTCCAAGCGCCAAGTGCGCACCAGGTGCGACCCGCTCCGAGGACAGTGACAGGTGGGGAGTTTGACTGGGGCGGTACACCTGTTAAACAGTAATGCAGGTGTCCTAAGGCAAGCTCAGGGAGGACATAAACCTCCCGTGGAGCCGAAGAGCAAAAGCTTGCTTGATCTTGATTTTCAGTATGAATACAGACTGAAAGTGGGGCCTTGTTAAATGCATCTGAACCTCTCATCGCCCTGGCTCCTAATGAAGCCGCTGCAGCGGGTCTGGTGTTCTAACAAAAAAAACTACCCGTGTAAGAAAAATGCCAGGGGGCGGATACCAGTGGGTGTGTACAATGACCTAATTGTCAGGATAGTTTCACTTTCACTTTGCGTATGAATGCAGCATGTCATGTTCTGCAGCCTTACATCTCTCCCAGTAAAAACCCCAATATCTCCTGATCAGTATGTCCTACCGACCAGAAATGTTCAGGGTACATAGAGGGCCCTCATAGCTAGCAGTACAAAATTTCATCTCCACACCTTTAATAAATTACAAAATATGGGGGTCCTAATTATACAAAGTAGTGAAAATTGAACATCAGGGTTGCTGTTTAAAAAGTTAGTGTGTCTAGAAGCCCAAAATAAACAAAAAAATTAGGGACCCCCGGGGTCACTTACATAGCAAGGAGGTCCGACCCCCAAATTTGTACAGACCTGTCACAAAACTAGAAAATGCTCATAATACAGTACACTGTCCCCTTCCCTACTTTCAACCCCAATTTCCCAGGAACGGTGCAGTGCAGGTGAACAAATTCACAGATGCAAGTGGGGAATACTTGTGGCCAACGCCCCCTAAAATTTCATCTATAGGTCATCGCCAGAACAGGTGGAAATCTGCCCATAAAAAAAAAAACAACCATTGTTACACATTGATAAGAGGCTTCCAGCACCTGAACCCCAATTTTCCATTAGCGGTGCGGTGCAGGTGAACAAAATTAGAGGTGCAAGTGTGGGACACCTGTGGCTAACACCCCCTAAAATTTTATCAATAGGCCATCGCTAGAACAGGTGGAATTTGCTAATAAAAATAAATCACCATGTTACACATTGCTGGAGGCTTCCAGGACCAGAACCCCAATTTTCCATGAAAGGTGCGGTGCAGGTGAACAAAATTAGAGGTGCAAGTGGGAGACACCTGTGGCTAACACCCCCTGCCTCACCCATAAAAAAAAACAAAAAAAACTACCCTGTTACACATTGCTGTAGGCTTCTATCACCTGAAGCCCAATTTCCAGGGAACAGTGTGGTGCAGGTGAAAAAAATCATAGGTGCTGAGTTCTACCTGTTCTGGCGATGACCTATTGATGAAATGTTGTGGAGTGTTAGCCACAGGTGTCCCCCACTTGCACCTCTAGTTTTGTTTACCTGCACAGCACCGTTCTAGGGAAATTGGGGTTCAGGTGCTGGAAGCCTGCAGCAATGTGTAACATGGTAGTTTTTTTTTTATGGGTGGAATTCCACCTGTTTTGGCGATGGCCTATTGATAAAATTTTACGGGGTGTCAGCCATAGGTGTCCCCCACTTGTACCTGTAATTTTGTTCCCCTGCACCGCACCGTTCCTGGGAAATTGGGCTTCAGGTGCTGGAAGCCTTCAGCAATGTGTAACATGGTAGTTTTTTTTTATTGGCCGAATCCACCTGTTCTGGCAATGGCCTATTGATGAAATTTGACAGGGTGCTAGCCCCAGGTGTCCCCCACTTGTACCTGTATTTTTTTTCACCTGCACCGCACCATTAATGGAAAATTGGGGTTCAGTTGCTGGAAGCGTCCAGCAATGTGTAACATGGTAGTTTTTTTTTTATGGCTGGAGTTCCACCTGTTCTGGCGATGACCTATTGATGAAATTTTGTGGGGTGTTAGCCACAGGTGTCCCCCTCTTGCAACTCTAGTTTTGTTCACCTGCACCGCACCGTTCCAGGGAAATTGGGGTTCAGGTGATGGAAGCCTACAGCAATGTGTAACAGGGTAGTTTTCTTTATGGGCGCAGTTCCACCTGTTGTGGCGATGGGCAATTGATGAAATTTTGGGGAGTGTTAGCCACAGGTGTCCCCCACTTGCACCTCTAGTTTTGTTCACCTGCACCACAACGTTCCAGGGAAATTAGGGTTGAAAGTAGGGAAGGGGACAGTGTACTGTATTATGAGTATTTTCTAGTTTTGTGACAGGTCTGTATAAATTTGGGGTCGCACCTCCTTGCTATGCAAGTGGCCCCGGGGGTCCTGTAAGAAGCTGAGGAATTTTGCTGATTCTTTAAGTTAATTATTTTTGTACTTTTGTTATGTTTTGTAGATAATTGAATTAAGCTGAAACTCGTTGTACTCTTCTTATCAGTAAACTAACGTCCGCTTCCCCCCTTTTTGCCTTGAAACTCTTCCTTTCCTCCCTACTCCCATATATCTGTTACTTTGACAAAAATATCTTGTTCTAGGAGAACCACAAGGACATCTGTTATGTCTGCTAATTGTCTGTAGTCATGTGATCATGCACTGATCACGCCTTTGAACTGTTAACTAAACTGTGTGCAAACAAAGTTTTGAGAATGATCCAACCACACATTAAAACTGCGTGTGTTACATTCTTCCAGCGCTGTAAACAGAAGTGATCAGAAAGAGGGAAAATGTATCTGGGATCAATAGGAAATCGCCTTAAGAGGTCCCTAATTTGTTTGTTTAATTTTGGGCTTCTAGACACACTAACCTTTTAAACAGAAACCCTAATGTTCAATTTTCACTACTTTACATATTTTGTAATTTAACCCCCCTAGCGTTCTAATTCTGTAATTTTTTGATGCAAAAAGTGATCCTATTTTTTTTGCATAGAAATTTTTGTTTATATTGTGGGCCTGTAATTCTTAGGATTAACTCCCGGGTATGATAATTATATTTAAAGGTCAGGGCTAATAGTGGGCAAAATGAAAATCAGGGCACTGGGCAATGATGCTTGGTGTACTATAATGTGTTTTTATACTTTTATTATGTGTTTTGTGTGTTTTTCACTGTAAAAAAAAATTTAAAAGCAGATTACATAGTAATCATCCCGGGTTTTTGATGCTGCAAATGAGGGGGTCCCTCCGTAGGCATCGCAACATGTGGACATACATATGAAAGAGGGGTTCCCTGGGCTCATCCTCCTCCTGTCCCTCAGTAGGTGCCAAAACATCTTCCTCCTCATCACCCACCTCCTTCTCTTCAAGCTGCAGCAGTTCCTGTTTCATCGCCCGCACAATGCCTGGGGCGTGACAGCACAAATGCAGGTTGACGGGTCCTGTCCAGCAGCCCCAACATGGTCTCCCTCATCATTATCATAATCATCTTGCTTCTCCTCCTCCTCTTGAAAATTCTAATGCTGGCCAGTGTCCCTGCTCAAAGGGGGCCAGTACCTTGCACAGCGTCTCCATCTGCAGCCACTGGTCACTGGTAAAATAGCTCAGTTGTGTGGCTGTACCTAGGGCCCGCTGCCTCCATGCACCACGCTGACCAAGTAATGGCGGATGGTTAGGTTTTGCTCACACAGACGCTGGAGCATGTGCAGGGTGAAGTTCCATCTAGTCACTATGTCACAAATGAGTCTATGCGGTGGCAGCCTCTGTTGGTGCTGGATCTTGCCAAGAACTGCGGAAGCAGTAGGGGGATCGGCGTACATGGCTGCAGATGGAGAGAGCCTGTCTCAGTAAGCCCTACACCTGGGTATGTGCGGAGGAACTTCTGCACCACCAGGTTCAGTACGTGCGCAAAGCAGGGCACATGTGTTATGGGGCCCAAGCGTAGCACAGCCACAAGGTTGGCCCCGTTGTTGCACACTACGTTGCCTGTTGTGAGCCGGAAGGGGCGTCAGCCAAGCCTCAACCTCTCTGTGCTAAGCGGACCAGAGTTCTTCGGCGGTTTGACTTTTCTCCCCCAAGGACAGCAGTTTCAGCACTGCCTAGCAACGCCTGGTGTGCTTGAGAGAGCTGTAGTGACGTGCCTTGTTAACCACAGTGCCCTCCACTGCTGGCCTTCGAAAAGAGGAGTGTCGAAAAGAGAGGGTTGTCAGTGAAAGGAATGCAGGAGGAGGAGGGAGAGGACTGGGGTGGTCCATGCTTTCCCACAACACCCCTTGGCCGGGGTACCAGGTGCTGTAATGCCTCTTGCAGACTACCGCCCACTTAGCTATGCAGGGCCACCCAGTGAGCGGTGAAGGACAGGTAGCGTACCACTCCGTGCCTGGTTGTCCAGCTGTCCATAGTGACGTGGATTTGGCTAGACACCGAGAATGTCAATGCCCGGGAGAGGTTTTCCATTACATGTGCATGTAAACTGGGAACAGCTGTGCAGGAGAAGTAATGCCTGCTTGGTATATTCCACCACCGCTCGGCCCAGGCCATCAGGTCACGGAAGGGAGCAGAGCGCACAATGCTGTACGGCAGTAGCTGAAATGACTCTTTTGTTGTTTGGGCCCATAGCCTGTTGCCTTGCGCAGAACTCCGGTAGGAGTGGGCTGAATAGACTGGAAGCTGGGGGAGATGAAGGGGTCACTGGAGTACTCATCTTGCGGCGACAAACGTCTTCTAACGCCACGAAACCTGCGGGCAGAAGCTGATACTTCATCGCTGCTAGAAGTCTGGCTGGCACCACCCTTCTTATACGTAGTAGCAATGACAGTTGGAGGTGTAGGAGTCAATGTAGGTGGAAGAAGAGGATGACGTGGTTGCACCTCCTTCAAGAGAACGCAAGTACTGCTCTCACTTTGGTTTGTGGTTCTTGCACATGTGGGAAAGCAGGGATGTTGTACCCAAATGTAAGCCGGCCTGTCCTCTGCGGATCTGCCTGTGGCACAGGATGCAGATTGCTACGCACTCGTCATCGTCTTTCAGCGTGAAAAAGGACCACACTGCAAAGGTGCGTGCAACCACTCTGCTGCTCTTTCTCTTTGCCTGCCTCTGCGTCCGCTGGGTGCCCTGCGTCTCCTCCAGCTCCACCTTCCCCATGCTCACATCTTCTCTGACTGTTCCCCGGCTTGTGCCCACTCCTCTGTCTCTTCTTTGGGACTCCCATGAGGCAGATTGGCGGCCCCTTCCATCCCCAGTCTTTTGCTGCTGCTGCCGCCGCCTTTTCTCTACGTCTGTTTCCGAACTGCTGCTACTCTTACACGCACCGGTGGTTCCCACGTGGCATCACAGTCATCATCACCCTCATTTTCATCTAAGCCCACATCTGCAAATGCAGCCACTGATCCAGAACCCTCGCCCAGCAAGTGCTGACCACACTCTCCAAGGGTCTCAAAGTCTGCCTCCTGCTCTGAAATTCGCACTGTCCTCAGGCTGTTCGTCAAAGAAGGGAGAGTCATCAGGAGGTACAGGCACATTAGCCACTCTAACTCCTGTCTTTGCTCCTGTCATGGCTGTGAAGAAGAGCCTGCTGCACTTGAGGCCCCTGAGACCCAGTCCACAATACTCTCCACAGGACGTGGCTGTCTGATTGTATTCCGCACTCTCTACATCTAGCAGCGTACTGGTGCTGCGCACACATCTCAGACCTGTTTGACAACTTGTGCTGCTGCTCCTGTCCTACAGTGGCAGACTCCTGGGGAGTGGGCCCCCTGCCAGAAGCGGCAGGTCGCACAACGCCACGCCTTCCCCTGAGTCTACTGCTCATCTTTTACTTATTCGGGCAAAAATGCACCTGTACCAAACAGTTTCTTTGGTAAACAGGAACAGGTATCAAAGACTGAAATATCTGTATTTTTTTTTTCTTTTATAGTTGAACAGAAATTTTTCTGTAGCAAACTGGCTTTTTTGCTAAATAGCAAGAGGTTTTTCTGTAGCAAATTGGCTTTTTTGCTAAATAGCAAGAGGTATCAAAGACTGAAATAATTGTATTTTTTTGAGGGTAGGACAAAAAATTTTCTCCAGCTTCTTTGGTACATAGGAACAGGTAGCATGAAAAACTGCTATATCTGTATATATACATACAGCTATACAGAAGACTCCTAACCTGTCCGTCACAATCAACATCTCTCCCTGCTTCGATCCTTCACACAGAACACAAGATGGAGTGACTAACCAGTCCCTTATTCCCTGTGTATAATATATGCCTGTGCTCAGATCTCTTCTGATTGGGCTGCTGGGCCTTGCTGTGTATCCTGGGAGCAAATGATTCGCTCCCAGCCACGATTCTCACCAGAAATAGTGGGCGTTACCACCCCCTGCTTTTTCCCTTGTTCGTTCGGCGAGAACACGACCTCATGGCGAATCACAAGGCCTCTCTCGCTTAAATGTTCGGTAAGCGAGGAAGGCACGATTCGCTCCGAGATCGAACTTACAAATCTCGTTCGCTCATCCCTAACCCTGACACTATCTGCATAAAAACATGAACCATCAACAAACACAGGTTCATCAGTCTTTTCTGCTTCTCTTCTAAAAAGAGAAGGATATGTTTCTTCAAATGTGGTTGTCCTTCATATTGCATTAATTGTGAAAGTAAATATTTACCCTTCTGATCTACCTGAATTTGTTTAGGTGATAAAGCCAATAACCAATGTGAAAATCTCTGATTGGATACTCCAGGAATATTCTTCTCAAGAAGAAGCTTGAGAGTAGAATGAGGAGTTTGCAAAACAATGTTGTTGAATCCAATGGTCCCAGTTTCTTTAACAGCATAGTATACTCCAACTAGATGCCTGACACGAGGTTTCAAAGCCTTTGTCAACTGGAGTCAGAAATCTGGAGAAGTAACCCAAAATCCTCCAATTTCCTCCCTGCAATTGCAGCAACACTGCTGATATTGCGGTCTCTGATGTGTGCACTTGCAAAGCAAATGGAGCTGAAGGTTCAACTGTAGATAATGAAGGAGCAAACTGTAATTCGAAGTGTCTCAAAAGCTTGCTGCTGTTTCTCTTCCCAAGGTCCAAAAAAGTCATTATTTTTTAAAAGATCATATAGTGGTCTGGCTTTTTTCGCAAAACCTTCCACATATTCTTTAGAAAAATTGACTAATCCCAGAAACTGTCTCAAAGCTTTGTGGGATGTTGGAACTGGGAGATTTGAGATTCTTTTTTGTATTCGTTGTCTCACAACAGGTTTGATCAACACACCAAGAAACTTAACCTCCTTCTGCATTAACTGAATTTTTTGAGTATTCAATTTCAAGCCTGCCTCATTCAGCAATGAAAACAACTCTTCTAGCAACAACAGTGTTCCTCTTCTGTTTCATGGCTGAGCAAAAGATCACCAACATACTGTAAAAGACATTCAGGCCTAGAGAATTTTTGCAAAATCTTGGCTAATGCCTAATGAAAAACACCTGCGCTATTGTGTATACCTTGTGGAAGCCTAGTAAACACATTTTCATTCTTTTTCAAGTAAATGCAAACTAATATTGACTACTTTTGTTTGAGCCTTTGCATTTATTCGTGACATTGCCCCTGATTCATCAAGCAAAATCGGATTATCGGTCGCGCATTCGTATTAGCGATCCGGAATCGTGCGCGATCGCGCTATTCAACAACTGAAAAAGCTCGCGCACGGAGCCGCGCTTATCCGACAGCTTTTTACGCGTCTTATACGGCGAAAAATACGGTAATAACATTGCCAACAGCATTAATCTTAAAGTCTTTAAAAGGACATAACAAATCTGCTCCCTTACAGGGGCTACACACTCCCCCCAATGAGGAAAATAACAATATCTATAGCAACATTAGCAGGTAACTAAATTGACTTGAGAACAAGTTTCAGTAAATTGAGGAGACAGAGAAAACTTCCAACAAGGTGTATTAGGCCAAGAACCAGGGAAGTCATCCTTTTTTTCCAGGCAAAGACTTCACTCTGACTTTCACATTCCTGTGAGTGATCACAATAGCTTTTTCTGTACTACTTCCAGGTAGGTCATAAGTGTCAGCCTTCAGAAAGGAGAGCTCTGTTTGACGGAATCTTGACGGTGATTAACCAGGAGATCACACACACACACACATATATGTATAGGTTAATAGGTAAATATCCCTTTTAGTTTATTTGCAGAAAAGATAGTGGTAAATTTCCAATGACCTTGCGGATAAACAGTAGAGGAAAATGTCCAATGATTGGGCAAATAACAATGCTGGTAAATGTTCAATGACTTTGCTGATAACAGTGGTGAAAATAGATTGCAGACAAACCTTGGAAGTCATACATGGATGATCAGATGGAGAGCGGAGGATGCATGAGTAGCGAGGAGCAGGAACCAAGAATCAGCAACCAGGAAGTTGTCACCATCAATCCGGACTAGAAGGAAATCATGGAGCCTTCATATAGTGTCATCCTGGTCTTTGAATGCAACTCGCACTGGGCATGTGCAGAGTAAGGATACCAACTGAGCATGTGCAATAAGGTTCATTTAGACATAGGTTTGTGACAATAAGTTAATGTTTTCGGGGCTTGTACCGGACTCTTCTTTCTTGGTTCTACAGTTCCAAGTGGTTCTTGGTCAGCAACCTGAACTCTTACTTCAGAGGGTGGTGACAGAGGGTCTTCTACTATAGCAAGTGGGCCTATCACAGTCTCCTCTTGTAACTCAGAAGAAATGTCTCTACTAACCGATTCAGTTGTAACCTGAGGTACAAACTCAGGTGCCTCCACCCTCAATGAGCTAGGGTAGGGCTCGTCGACACAACAATTGTTGTCTTCAATTGCCTCTTCCCTTAGCCAATCTGTCTCAGTTTCTACTTCCCAGTCATTATCCTTCTCCTCTGGCTCACTTTGTTTAGATTCTGAAAGGTTATCTTGACCATGTTACAGGGACCAGTCTCTAAAGCATTCTCTCCACTGGTGGGGGCACTTGTACTGCTTCACTTAGGGGCAAGAAATGATTCCTATGCTACGTCTTCAGTGGTCTCGTTTTTCCCTCCAGACGAATCTGGTATACAGGAAGATCTGGTGATTGAGCACAAACGATGTAGGGTTGAGAACCTATCGATGTGCAAATTTCTGTTGACCACGTTGATTTAAATTTCCTAGCAGTACTCTGTCACCAGGCTTAAGATCATGAATTCTGACTTTCAAATCGTATTGCCTCTTGTTCTTTGAACCCCGACTCTCAGAAGCTGCTTGGGCCTTTTCATAAGCCACTTTCGAGTCCTTACGGAGTCGCTTAACATAATTCTCGTGTGTGTCAGCAGAAGTTCTATCCAACGAGATGCCAAAGGCCAAGTCAATGGGCAGCCTAGTTTCTCTCCCAAACATCAGGCGATAAGGGGAATACCCAGTCACATCATGCTTGATGCTGTTGTATGCATGAACTAGCGCAGAAACAAACCGACTCCAATGCTGCTTTTTGACGGTTGTCAGAGTCCCTAGCATGTCCAACAGGGTATGAATAAACCTCTCTGGTTGAGGGTCCCCCTGAGGGTGATATGGGGTAGTCCTCGACTTCTTCACCCCCAACATATCCACTAGCTCTCTGACTAGTTTACTCTCAAAATCTCTCCCTTGATCTGAGTAGATTCTCTGTGGTAGACCATAATGAACAAAGTACTTCTCCACCAGGACTTTGGCTACAGTGGAGGCTTTCTGGTCTTTTGTGGGGAATGCTTGGGCATAACGAGTGAAATGATCAGTGCGCATACAAAGCTAATAGAGTCGATCTCGGATCAGTTGAAAAGTTCTATTCACTCCCATGTGACCATGGTCATTGTGCAAAGCTGTCAAGGTGTCTATGCTTTTCAGGAAGGAACAGTTTCTCTTGAGGATCTTCAATAGGGGCCCTTCGATAAACTAAACCGCCACTCAAGTGTAGTCTTGACCATTCTTTGAGCACCAGCTTGGCTTTCTCTGGTGTATCAGTTTGCAGAATTTCTGGGTTCGGGCCCTCTAAAGCTCTCAGAGCCAACCAACAGAGGGGGTCTTCCAACTGGTCCTTCCACAAGTCATGTCGCTTAAGGGTGGGCAAACTGGGTTTTCTTAAGTGAACCAGATTGCAATAAAGTTTGGGGACTCCAGCAGCCATAACCCCACCGCATCAGCACCAACTGCACCCTTGGCCTGCCGATCAACTCCTTGACATAGAGCCTGGATTTCTTCTGGGTCCAGTCTTCATTGTGGTCATACGGTCTTCGAGACAACACATGAGCATCTCGGTTTTCTTGCTCCTGGTCAATACTTCAGGCTGATGTGAAACTCAGCCAGTGCAGCTAACCATCTGTGGCCAGTTGCATCCGGTTTTGCAGTGGTGGAGATGTATGTGAGGGGGTTATTGTCAGTCTTAACTTTTAAACTTTGCATCATACAGGTAGTCTCTTAGCTTGTCCACCATTGCCTACTTTAAGGCCAAAAACTCCAGCTTATGGGTGGGGTAATTCTTCTCCAATGGTGACAAACTTCTACTCACATAAGCAATGGGCCTCAACTTTCCTCCATGCTCCTGATATAACACCCCCCTATTCCTTCCCTGCTTGCATCCACGTGCAGTACGTGAAGGCAGGCTGGGTCAGCGTAGGCTAGCAATGGGGCATGTGTGAGACTCCACTTAAATTTATTAAAAGCCTCCTCACAAGCAGCAGTCCATTCCTCTTGGATGTTTTCTTTGGACCTCTGAGGTCCTTTCTCAGAGTGTGTTGAGATAACTGGCATGAGTTCACCCTCTTCACCCTCATTCTTCAATAGCTCATTCAAAGGCCTGGCAATTTTGGCGAACCCCTCCACAAATCTTCTATAGTAAGAGCAGAACCCCAGGAATGATCCAAGCTCTTGTACAGTTTGGGGTCGCGGCCAGTTGGTTACAGCTTCCAGCTTGGAGGGATCAGTGGTCACACCATCTGCAGAGACAACATGTCCCAGGTAAGTAACAGATGGAAGACAAAATTGGCATTTTTCTAGGGACAGCTTGAAGCCTTCACTCTGGAGACGATCCATGACCTTTATCAAACGTTCCTCGTGTTCTTCCAGAGTTCGCCTGAAAATGATCAGGTCATCCAGGTACACCAGTAATTTCAGAAGATGCATGTCACCCACTGTCCTCTCCATCAGCCGTTGGAAAGTGGCTGGAACTCCTTTCAGGCCTTGAGGCATCCGATTAAACTGGAAAACTCCAACAGGTCAATTAAAGCCGTCTTCTCCATATCTTCGGGATGCATGGGAATTTAATGATACCCACTTCTCAGATCAAGCACACTAAACCACTGAGCCCCTGACAAGCACTGTAGGGCATCCTCAATACTCGGAGTGGTGTACTAGTCGGGTATGGTCCTCCCATTCAATGTACGATCGTCAATGCATAAGTGGAGGGACCCGTTCTTCTTCCGGGCCTTTACAATTGGCGAGGCATAAGGGCTTCTTGACTCACTGATAACTCCGGTCCTCTTCAGCTCACTGAGATATTCTCAGAGATCATCCAAATCTGCCAGGGGAATCCGTTGAGACCTTTCTTGGAACGGCTCGGAACACTCTTTGCACAACCAACATCAATCTCATCAGTGGAGAACAGCTTCGGCCGCTCTGACAGTATAACCTGAATTCTTTTCTTCCATTCGTCAGGTGCTGGAGAGGCATTTGGGTAGGGCAGCTCCTCTACCAGTATCCCGGACGAACCCCCACATGTAGCACTTCCTCCCTCAGGAGGAGCTGGATATTTCCGGTTTTCCTGACTATGCCACTTACTCTGGTCTGGCTCAATACACCAATGGAATGAGTTCAAACAAAAAGGGGTTTATTTAAGAAGTGAACAACATATAATAAAGAATAAAAAACTTGAATAGAGCACTCATGAGTCAAACAGTTCTCCTTGGAAAGAGCAGGGGTGGGGAAAATAAATCCAGTTCTGACATGAACATATAACGATTCCTCTCATTTCCAACAGGGACTTCCCAACAATGCAATGCCCCTGATTCATCAAGCAGAATCGGATTATCGGTCGCGCATTCGTATTCGCGATCCGAAATCGTACGCGATCGCGCTATTCAGCAACTGAAAAAGCTCGCGGCCGGAGCCGCGCATCTCCGGCAGCTTTACACTGTATCGAAGGTCGGGCTTAACTGCAAGGAGGTTAAAGTCTTTAAAGGACAACACATCTGCTCCCTTACAATGGGCTACACAACCTTTAACTTTTCATTCTAACTTTATGAAATTAATGAAGGCAGCTGCCTCTTCTAGGGAAGCTTTCTCTGATGCTATAGTTAGATTAGTAGGATCAAGATATTTAAACTTTTTCACAAATGGTTTTATCATAGCAGGGGGCTCTTGTTCATCAGCTGCAGACATGACCATACTATAAGCGTGTTCAAATTTTAACATAAAGGCAAAAGGGTCATCATTAAATGTAACCTTGAATTATTCTAGCATATCTACTGTAGGAACTTCTTCCCCTGTAGTGAAATGAAGCAATTGTCTCACCCTATCTGATGCAGTTACTAAGTAAAAAAATCTCCATTTTCTGCTGTAACAGGTGATCTTTCTAAGCGTCTAAAAAAACTTGTTGGGATCCAAGATTTAAATAATACATTTTTCTGGTCATCATTTAAATTAAGTCTTTCTGCATTGGATTCAAATATATCTGCATTATAAAAATGCATCTGCATTTAGGTTGTAAGGCGGAATTTCCTTAAGTAATTTTACTAACTAATCATGTTTTTTAACAATTCGTCATCTATTTCATCCTCTAAAACCTGAAAAGACTGATGTTAAGACTTAGACTTGTCTTTACTATTACGTTTGCCTTTTTGTTAGTGCGTATTCGCTTTGTAGCCCTGATTTTTTAAAGCTCTCCAAGGCTGAAGAGGATACACTTTCATTGGTGAAGCTGGGTGATCCAGAAAAAATGGAATGGTCCAGGATTCAAAACAGTTGCTAGCAAATTACTTTGAAGAAATCCATTCCATGTTTGCTGGATCACCCAGGTTGTGATGAAAGTGTATTTTCTCCAGCCTTGGAGAGCTTTAATAAATCAGACCCAATGTCTGTGTGTAGCTTGGACAGTTGCTGTGTGCATGTTTCTAACTGATCCTCAAGGTCATCTATGTGATTCATTAAGATTTCACATCTAGGACACTCTTCATTTTCAGTGTCATTTGGCTGTGAATCATGTGTGTGTATTTTTTGTGTATGCTGTGTACTATTTATGCAAACACCACGTGTAGGCAAAGATTTATCATCAGTCACTAATGTATTGAAAATCTTAATCATCCTCATAATGTTACTTAATTTCTTTTTCATTTTGTCCATAGTCAAAACCTTCTTATCAATTCTGGCATTTTCTTGTAAACACTGCTCCCAGAAATTAGACCATAAAGCTGCATCGGACATACTACTATCAGAAAAATTAAATTTACTATTAACAGCATGAGAATAAATAAGATCCATTTTACTCACTCTTATGAAAAAAAAAAATGTTCTTCTCATCCACGTGCTTCCTCTCTGTAGTCCATGACTGTGCAGGATTTACTGCAGCCGTTTGGACATCACGTGGCAGTCCTTCCTTTTGGGTCTTAGATTTCCGTCAGATTTCTTTGAGCCTTGTTTATTGTAGCAGCAGATATATTCAGTCAATATTATCCTCGCTCAAATAAGGTTAAAAAAAAAAAAAAAAAAAATCAATCTGCGTGGCTCGCCAATGATAAAAATAGTAACTTTCAGAAGAAAGGTTTTAGTGAATAAAACATGTATGCTGGAGAAGTCTTCCGTCAACAAATAAAAAGTACTTATTCAAGGCACACAAAAATACACAATGGTAAACAAGTTCACAAAGTAAATAAAAAGAAAGCATATGCAGATATGACCTGATTGATGATACAGATCAGTTCACGAGAGAATACGATGGTCCATTCTCTAACCACACCATCAAGAGTAGCTCCTTTTATACATAGGTTTCCCATTGACATACATTGGATATAGATTACATGCTTACTTACTACTATACATGCTTAAAAAAGTAATGTTAAATATAGCTTTACTCTACTACTTGTTGAAAACATAGGGAGAGAAAAGTGATTACCCAGTTTTCTCAATGAACTCTGTTCCATTAGAAACTAGAGTCCTAGGTTCTCATGCAGAAATAGGGGCGCCTCAAATTCTTACATAGATAACGTTAAAAATAAGTATACAGCTCTTCACTTATCCTTCCATGACCTTGCTCCCACATTCTCTAACTATATTTCTAATGTATATACAGCACATGGAAATAAGGTTATTAGTAGTAAACCAATGTAATAATCGAATAACTGCTTAGTACAATACAATAATAACATGGACATATACTAGACCAGTGTTTTTCAACTTTTTTGAGCCACGGCACATTTTTTTACATTGAAAAAATCCTGCGGCACACCACAAATCAAAAATGTTACAAAATGACACTCTGTAGCTAATTCTTTTGTCTCTAAGAATGAACAGACATCCCCTAGGTGATCCAGATGGCCAGTACAAAGAAAAACAGGTTTCATGTTTACACACAACATTCCTGCACCTATACACATACATTATATGTACATTTATATCTATCCACATATATCTATAAACAATCTTGAGGTGCAACAGCTGACCAATCAGGAAACAGCCTCCTAATCATCCCTGGCAATTTAGCTAGCTCAGACACAGCACTCAGCATTCGTACAATGTGTCTCCACTAGTGCAGAGCCCCCTAGCTTTGCTGAGCACTTCCTGTACATCTGTTGGGTAATTCAGTGCTTCCCCTGTCCCATCTCCTGTGCTAACCCCTTGATGCCCAGTCTGTTTCCCAGCCAAATTCCCTTGTGCTGTTCCAGTGTTCTTCTCTGTCTGGGGTTATTCCCATGTCACCTGTGCCTCCTGTTGCTTCCAGTGTCTCTTGTGTTCCCTGTGTCTGCGGTGGCTCCTGTGTCACTGGTGTCTTTCCTGGATCCCTGGTATTTGACCCCTGGCTTGTGACCTGACCTCTCTTGCTTGCTGCCTGCCTCAACAATTCTTCTGCTTCATGACTTGGTACGGTGCATCTTCCTGTCCACCCTGGTGTGCCCAAGGACTGCAACCTGACAGTAACCAGCAGCACAGCATTCTTACCACTAGAGGCTGGTTACTGCTAAGACTCTGTTCCTTGGCCCTTCTCAGGGCTCCACCATTTCTGTCCAAGCAGTAGTGCCCCCTAGTGGCTCTGTCTCCCCATGTGTGACAGTGTGTGTGGGCAGATTGTGTGTACACTTACCTAATGTGTTACAAAAAATAAATGATAAGTACAGTCCAAGAGTGACACATCTGCAAATGAAACCTGCAGTCTCTCCTCCGGACGAAAACCTTTCCAGTCTATCAGGTATATAAGCTTCTTGTGAGAAATTTTGGAACCCAAAATTTAATGAACTTCATATTCCTGAGAAGAATTGGGTGCAGGAGTAGCCAGCAAGCAGGGACGAGAAAAACGATTCAGGTCCAAAGGTTTTCGAAAAGATACATGGAAAGAGTTGGGTACCTTGAGATGTGGAGGAAGCGTAGCTTATAACGAACAGGATTAACCATAGCTGAAATGACATAAGGTCCACAGAAACGAGGAGCAAACTTCAGAGAAGGAACTTTGCAACAGATCTTCTTCGTAGAGAGCCAGACTTTATCCCTAGTTTGTAAAGGAGGTAACTTTCAGCGATACCGATCTGCAAACTTCTTTTGTCTGAGAGTAGCGTATTTCAGATGCTCACAGGTAGAACACCAGATACACCAGAAAGTCTCTCTACAGGGCACAGAGTTCAGGTACTTCAGCAGAGCAGGGTATAGGAGATGGGAGGCAAGGATATGTGCCGTAGACAATGTGGATTCTTTGGTGCTGGTGCTGACATGGTTGTTGTGGGCGAACGTTGCCCATAGTAACAGAGCTATCCAGTTGTTATGGTGGGCAGAAACAAGAGCTCGAAGATGTTGTTTCAAGGCCTGATTAACTCCCTATGTCTGGCCATTAGTCTGCGGTTGATAGGCCGAGGAGAACTCCACAGAAATGTCCAGGGATTTGTAAAGGCCTTTCCAAAAGCGAGAGGTAAATTGAACCCCCCAATCAGATAAAATATCCCATGATACAATATAATGAAGTGTAAAAATTTTGATTTGAAGATTACCATCAGCACCTGCGTTGGTGCCAAAGATAAAAGGGGTACAAAATGGGCCAATTTGGAAAAGCGATCCACGACCACCCAAATGACTGTACAGCCATCGGCAGGTGGAAGATCCATAATAAAATCCATTGACAGGTGACACCAAGCCTCCTTGGGAATAGGTAGAAGAAAAAGCAGTCCCACTGGAGCACAGGCCTGGACATAGTCTGTTACATCCTTATGAAAGTTGGGCCACCAGTACAGACGTGCGAGAAAAGTGCGTCTTCTGTTAACACCCGGGTGACCAGAAAGAATAGAATCATGTGCGGAGTTGAGGAGGCACCAAGGTTTTACTTGGAGGAATAGCAGATACCTGAACAGAGGTCAAGGCAAGGATACGGGCCGGTGGGATGACAAATTCTGGCTCAGCAGTGGTCTCAAACCTGTAGATCGATGGAGCAGGAGAGTGCGTCAGCTCGGGAATTAGCAGAACCGGGTTTAAAGGTAATTACAAAATCAAAACGGGAAAAGTACAAAGACCGACAAGCTTGTTGGGGGTTGAGATGATGAGCAGACAGTAGGTATTGGGGGATTTTATGGTCTGAAAATAGTGACCTTGTAGGGAGATCCCGCCAAAACATTGGTCCCCAACCTATTTTGACCGCTTTTATAGAAGCAAATTTTTCCAGGGACCAGTAGGGAGCGGGGGGTGGATTTGGGGTGGGTTCGTAGGTCAGTTTTATGCACAACATAAACTTAATATTAGAAATGTAATGTATAATATTGTAATAGAAATTATACAACTTACCATAATGCAGAATCAGTGGGAGCCCGGAGCTTGTTTTCCTGCAAACAGACAATCCTCCTATCTGGGGACGATGTAAGAGTGACACGCAATGTGTGTTGCTTATGTTCAGTCTACTCTGTTATCTGTTGTCCCTGCAGAAAACACTGCCTCACTGTTACCACTCGGCCCGTAGATCATCTGCTCAGCATGCTGCAGCATCACCTGCATCCCTGTAGCCGTAAATTTTACACCATTCTCGGTAAAACTGAGGCTGGGCACAGCTGAAGGGAATTCTGGAGTAGATGCTACAGCCAATCTACTGATTGTTCAATCCTGTCCTGCCATTGGCTCTTGGGCCTTTTTAAACCTTTCCAGTTTCAGACTCAGGTTGCTGGATCCTCAGTGCACTTCCTGCCTCTCTACTGTCCTGATAATGGCTTGTTACCTGAGCTGAATGGCTTGTTCCCCTTGCCTGCCGCCTGCCCTGACCTCAGCCTGTTACCTGACCCTCACCTTGCCTGCCACCTGCCCTGACTTCGCCCAGTCCAGCTACCTTGACTCGCTGTTTTCCAGATTTATCACCATTCCCAAGCGGATGTCTCCTGATCCGTGTCACCCCTGGTGGGGAGAGCCTGGGGACCGCAACCTGGTGATCCCCTTGCAGCAAAGTAGTCCAGGGGCCACCGGCCCATCACTCCTTGAAGGGTGCACTGGTGAAGACCAGGGGTCACTTCGATTCTGCACAGGGAGGCAACAAGTAACACTCACAAAGATAGAATGTTGGAAATGAAAGCAGACTTTTCAATGCTTTTGTGGCAAACTCAGGATATTCCGCCTTGACTTTATTCCAGGACCTATGGGGATTTAAAGTTTATTGTCGGCCCCATAAATCAAGTTTGGCTTTGAATGCAGCCACTTCCATCTTCCAACTTCAACACAGTGGTCATTCTTACCTGAAGTGCCAGATTAAGTTCGTTGAGCAGGCTAAATATGTCACACAAGTAGGCAAGTTTTGTGACCCATTGTGCATCACTAAAATGTGCTACCAGTTGTAAGTTTTTTTCTGAAAATAAAAATCTCTGGAGAGGCTCTTGTAGCTTAAAAACTCTGGTCAGTGATCTACCTTTAGATCACCATCTCACTTCTGTGTATAAGAGAAGACGTGTGTGCTCTGCATTCATCTCCTCACTAGTGTTGGTTGGAAAAAATTCGGGTGGTCGAACATCGAATTCGAACACCATTAAAGTCAATGGGAGAAAAATTTGGGTTTGTTTCAGCATTGTGTAGAGCTTCTACAGCCTCCAAACAGATGTAAAAAGATACATTGTAAAAGGATACATAAAAAGATACATTCTACCCGAATTCGAACAGCCATATTCGGGTCGAATATAGGGACAACCCGAATTCGAACATCAACACTACTCCTCACAGAGCTGCGTGAACAGAGGTGAGTTTGGGGCATGTGCTACATCTGTGCATATACCAACACAAAGGGACCAATTCAGTATTCCTGACATGTAATCACTCAAAGACTTCAATAGCTCTCCAGCTATGGTGTAGGTAGACTCATCAATCTGGATTGAGTACCACTGTGACTCTTTAATCCTCTATAACAATTGTTCCTCAATATCCTCTGCTATTTCATCAATTTGCCTGGTTACGGTGTTAGCTGAAAGAAGAACACCAGCCACTTTTTGAACTGCAGCCTCTCCAAAAAGTTCAAGGCAGATGTCCTTAGCAGCAGGCAGGATCAACTCTTCACCAATTGGCTTCTTAGCTTTGGCAATGTGGTCAGTCACTAAGAATAATGCTTTCAGTGCAGACATTTACTGAAGTGGTGGCCTTTAAAAATTGCTTCTGCTCTTCCAATGTTTTTTTCTTCACTCCACAAAGTCTTGTCTTTTAATGCAGGGTGCTTGGTCTCCATGTGGCCATAAGCAGTTTGTTAGATAGTCGCTCACCATATATATTATACAAAGTGGGCATGGAGAATTGGAATCACCTGTTGCAATGAACCCGTAATTTAAATAGGACTCTTGGCATTTTCTTTTAAATGCAGCTCTCCTTTTGTTGGCAGTCTTAAGAGTCTTTTGTGGTCTCGTCATTATTGGGTCCTTCCCCCTTTTCAAAGAAGCTTTTCAGTGATGTTTGTTCTGCACTAATTTTTGCCAAGGTGCAAAAATGTGTTTAAAATTGTCACTGCCAAAACTCTGCTTCTGTGCCTTAAAGCACTTTGCCTTTTTCCTCCTCAGACTCCTCCAGCCTGGCTGGATACTGAGTCTGCAGAGTGGGCAAAGGTGCGGTGCCCAATAGTATGCTGTGCTCTGTATCCCCGCCTCCTGGTATCGTCTGCCCCACGTGCTGCTGCTCAACCGCTGCCACAGATTTTCCTCCTCAGGCTTCTCCAGCACTCTTCCAGCCTGGCTGGATATTGATCTGCATAGTGGATAAAGGTGGGGTGCCCAATAGTGCCTGTAGTGCAAATAGTATGTGCTCGTATCTCTGCTCAGCTCGGTCTCTTTCCTCTCTCTGCGCCGCTGCAAAGCCCCGCCTGCCTAGCGTTCTGAAAAGTGACCTCAGTAAAGGGGGCAGCCATATTGCCCCTGCTCCAAAAAAAATAGCGCTATTCTTCCAGAGTGAGCTTGAGGCATCAACGTAAAGTAAGAAAAGCTTGCTTTAAAGGAATGATAGGCCTCAATAACCTCTGAGGGCCAGTTCTTAGGTTCAGCGTCCTTCTGGGTCAGTGCAGTGATGGGAGCTACCAGTGTGGAGTAATTTCGGATAAACTGCCAGAAGTAGTTGGTAAAGCCCAGAAAATGCTGAGTAGCTTTAAGGCCGCAATGTAGTGGCCAGTTGGAAATGGCAGTAACCTTCTCAGGAGCCATGGAGGATCCTTACTTGGAAACAATGTAGCCTAGGAAGGGCACCTGTGGGCATTTAAACAGGCACTTCTCTGCCTTTGCAAAGAGTTGATTGTCTTGGAGTCAAGCGGACATGCTGTCTGTGGGTGGACAAGTAGGAAGAGAAAATCAAAATGTCATCCAAATAAATGACAACGCAGCTGTATAACAGGTCACGAAATACATGACCTGACAAAGTGTTGGAAGATGGCCAGGGAATTACAGAGACCAAAGGGCATCATTGGATGTTCATAATGCCCATCTCTGGTGATAAATGCTGTTTTCTATTCGTCCCCCTACTTGATCCGGCTTAGGTTATAGGCACCCTGGAAGTCTAATTTGGTAAAGACCTGAGCACCACAAAGGCAGTTAAAGACCTTGGGCATAAATGGCAGCGGGTGGTGGTTCCTAACTGTGATGGCATTCAAACCATGGTAGTTAATACCATGTACAATGTGCAAGCAGGGGAAGAGGACTTGCATATAAATCCCCTTTGCAGATTTTCCTTAATGTATTCGCTCGTGGCCTTGGTCTTGGGGTATACTCGACCTCTGGGAGGAGTAGAATTCGGTATGAGGTCTATTGCACAGTCATAGGATCGGTGGGGAGGAAACTGCTCGGCCTTGCATTTGGAGAAGACATCTTGGAAGTCCATATATTGAGTTGGAAAGAATGGTGCAACTTCAGGAGTAGAGAGGGCAAGGGGTTTGAGAGTTGTGAGCTTGGACAAACACTGGGAGTGGCAAGAAGGACCCCAAGCCAATACTTCTGGAACTGACTAATCAGATGCATGGGAGTCCCAAGATGACTGCAGATGAGGTCTGAGGGAAAGCAAAGAAGGTCATAGTCTCATGATGAAGCACACCTACAGACATTTGCATGGGCAAAAAAATTGCCTGCTACCCCTGGGTCAATAAAGACCTTAAAGCCATTGTGGATTTATTGTGAAGCTGAATAGGTATGGAGGGACGTTGAGTGGAGGGGAGAGAAGAGTGACCTAGCATGCCCCCCTCAGAGCATGCTAGGTGCTGAAGTTTCCCGACCTTTGTGGACATAATGAAGTGTCCTTTCTGTCCACAGTAGATGCAGAGGCCTGTAGATAAACACCATGACCTTTCTTCTGAAAACAGATGTGAACAACCCAGTTGCATAGGTTCTTCCGAAAAAAAAAAAAAAAAAAAACACACACACACACACACACACACACAACAGGAGGGGCTGGAGGGTACCGAGGATGGTGCTAATTTGGGTGAGTAAACTTTACATGAGTGAGATCTCTCCTGTAAACTTTCCTGAAAATGGATATCAACCTGGATAGCCAGGGAGATCAGGTCATCCAAAGAAGAGGGAATCACTCGACCAGCCAACTCATCCTCGATGTGGTCTGACAGGCCCTGCCAGAAGGTAGCACGGAGCACCTCATTGTTACAGGTGAGCTCAGCTGCCAGGGTTCGAACTTTGACTGTGAACTGTCCTGCAGTAAGCGACCCTTGGTGGAGATGGAGTGCGCCGGCCGCTGAGGAGGCACAAGCTAGTTCAAAGATCCTCTTGAAAAGGGTCAGGAAGGCCTCAATGCTTGTTAGGGGGTGAATTTGTCATTAGTTTGTCTGTGTGTGCGCGCGCATCTGTATGTCTTTCTGGTATGCTTTCATTTTCTTGCTGGCCAGCAAACCTATCTCTCTGTCCACTATTACTTTTGCAGACAGACTAAGGCATTGTTCACACTAACCTCCAGCATTATCACCTTGCCTGCATTACAGAGTGTGAGATGCATGCAGCTGATTAACCTAGGTGAGGCAGAGCTGCAGTTAAACAAAGTGTTTTTGTTTCTTTAGTATAACTATTTTGAGTTGTATATTAAGTAGACTGTAAGCTCTTCGGTAATGAGTTATGTTTCATTTGTAACATTTGTTTTGGAAATGTAAACTGTGTGTATCCCTTTAAGGTTGTGATCCTGAGTTTTGTGTACTTAAAGGCACCTGTGCAATGTGTTAGGGATCTATCTTAAGTTCAGAGTGTTAGCTGGACATTGGGGGAGCTACTTGCTGCCAAGGTAGTTGCAACAACCCTTGAAGATAATTTATTTTGCTTTATTTTTGCTCAAAATAAATATGAGCATTGCTTTTGCCAAAAACTGTTTAGACTGTTTTTAACGGCATATACACCCACATCTCAACAATGCTATTATTCACCTGATCCTTACTTTCCCAGAGCTGGGACGCCCACGCCAAGGCCTCTCCAGAAAACAAGGAGATTAAATACGCCACCATAGCCCGGTCAGAGGGGACATTTTGTGGCTTAAAATGGATATTGCACTGGTTAACTAAGCCACAACAGGTCTTGGGATTCCCAAAAAAAAAAAAAAAAACGCTTTGGGGGTGACAGATGAAGCGCAGAAACCAGTGGAATGGCAGAAGACTGGAGGAGGCCAGAAACAGATCCAGGAGAGTGGTAAGAGTATGAAATTGGTGTAGGACCTGGATTTGGGGAGCTTCCTGAGTGTCTAGCCTCTGGGTGAGGAATTGGTTGGGGTCTGTCGAGGCCTGGAAGGGTGCTGTCATGGTTTGTGCAAACTGTCACGCTTGAGGAGACGGGGCCACTAGGGGGCACTTTGGCTTGCACAGAAATGGTTGAGCCCTGAGAAGGGCCAAGGTGTAGAGTCTAAGCAGGTCTTCTCCAGAGCCTCAAGTGGTGAGGATGTTGCACTGCTGGTTACTGCGAGGTTGCAGTCCTTAGGCACACCAAGGTGGGCAGGAAGATACACCATACCAAATCACTAAGCAGAAGAATTGTCAAGGAAGGCCGGGGTCGAGGCAGGCAGCAAGCAAGAGAGGTCAGGTCACACGCCAGGGGTCAAAGACCAGAGATCCAGGAAATAGACACCAGTGACCCAGGGGCCACCGCAGACACAGGGAACACAGAAGACACTGTCAGCAACAGGAGGCACAGGAATAACCACAGAGAGGAACAGTGGAACAGCACAAGGGAATTGGCTGGGAAACAACAGACTGGGCAACAAGGGGTTAACGCAGGAGCTGGTCAGGGGAAGCACTGAATTAGCCAACAGGTGTACATGAAGTGCTCAGCAGAGCTACGGGCTCGGCCCTAGTGGACACATGTTGCATGAACGCTGAGTGTGGTGTGTGAGCTAGCTAAATAGTCAGGGATAATTAACCTCCCTAGCGGTTCATTTCTTTCCAGTTTTATATGTCTAAAAGCGGTACATTGTTTTTCATGAAAATTTATTTTACAGTATAATATAATAGTATGAGTAAAGTTTAAAACACAAAATCATGTAAAAACAATAAATTGAATAAAAAAAAAAAAAAAAAAAAAAAAAAAAAAACACACATTATACTCATACTATTATATATACTGTAAAATAAATGCACTGCTTTTACACATAAAAAACCAATACACATAAAACTCCAATGTATTTTTACACATAAAAATCCAATGTATTGCATTCAATACAGTTATTTTGTATTGAATGCAATACAAATGGATTTTGAATTTCCCGCCCCTCCGGCAACGTACACACGCACCGACGTCACCGGGAACTCCCCGATGACTCATCGTGTGCAGAAGCAGGAAGAGGGAAGAAGACGGAGATCACAGCGCTGGATGCCGGCAGATCAGGTAAGCGCTCTATTTACTAACCTTCCCATAGGTTTCCATACCCCGAGTGTGACTCAGGGTTACCTCTGGGGAGGTTAAGAGGCTATTTCCTGATTGGCCAGGGGAGGGGGGGGTTGGGCGAAACAGATAAAGCAGGGAGCGCAGAGTCAGAATTGCCCGCACGCAGGAGAGAGGCACCTGCGCTTTAGTGAGGAAGAGGTAAGTGTGACACACACACACACACACTAAACCATAAAGAAAACTTAATTATAAAGCAGAATATCTAAGGGGGGATTGGAAACTTTTGGCATAGGAGGGCTGGCCCCTTTTATGGCAGAGACATATTCTTGTGTGGTGAAAATTACAAGTGTCTGATAGTAAAATTTGGGTCATGCCACTCAACCTTCCACTTAGGCCTTGCTGAAAAAGTAATATTCTATTGTACAGAACAAGTCATAAAAAGAAGTTTACTAAAGGTAATCTTTTTCCCACCCTAGATTCCTTGATCCAATCACTCACATTTTATGCATTTGCACATTTATTTACTCATTTATTAAATAAATACTTATTGAGTCCTGAAAAGTAGTGTTGCCATTTTTAATGGCGCTATGGGTGGCAGAAATACAGTCAGGAGCCAGGTTTGTAGCTTTCATTCATCAGTCTCCACACTTGAAAGAGGCACCGCGGAGAGTCATGTGACAGAGAACGTGGGATTATGAATCTACATGGCACAATGATCTACACACTGATGAAAAAGACTTTGGGAACATCAGATGTAAATTTATTTGCCCTTTACAGTGCCAAATGCTTTGTGTCTGGACCTTCCAAAGTCGATGCTGGAGTCCTGAACAGCAAACTACAGCAGTGGGGGTGATAACTGATGTGCTGATCTCAGGAAACATACATTTACTAGGAGACTAAGGAATCCTCTTACATGTGATCACACAGACTTTGTGGGGGCTGGGTAATGGGACAAGTCAAAAAAAGAAAGAACTGACAGAAGAAAACAAACACACACATATAGTCATAATTTATTACATTCTAACAAGTTCCATCTTTTTTTATAAGGATGACATTGGAGGGACAGGGGATTCCTAAAAAAAAAGTACAAAGCATGGCATTTTTTCATGCTAGTTAACTATTCTGGAGAAAAACATGATTGCTTGTTATGAGCAATACTAATATTTGTACATTTGATTTTATGGCTGCGCTAAAAAGAGTCATGCGACTGCTGCCGAGGCATTACATATTTGGCTTCCCCCGACAGGAAGGGTCACAGTTCAGGCAAAAATGTTGTCTGATAATCTAGGGGTTGGCAGTTTATAAAACCTGTTCTTCCAGCTTTACCCAAAAATATCCCTCAGCCAAGATCACATGACCAGTGTCTTTGAATAAGGCACATGACCTAGCTCAAGCCCTTGGTTATAATCAGGTTTTTCTATAATAAAGTAACATTAACATTTTTTTTCTGCTTGCATTAAATAAGGTTGAATATTTGGTTGACTTGGTATCATCCGTTATAGCAGTGCTTAGAAAGTTTGAACTGAATTTTGTTTTAATCCAACATTTCTCAGAAATAAAATATAGTTACATTTAGGGAAAGGGAAAGTGTATTGGTCAGCTTCCTAAATCTTACACAGTGATGTGGCTGGTTTTATTTTAAAAACTAATATTAAAATTAGAAAAAGAGCCAATCATGGACACCATTGGGGACCATTAATCCAGCGTGCTGTACAGTAATTGCTCTGCCACATCAGAATACATTACAAGAACTCAAGTTTTAGTTTGGTTAGGCTATGTATAGAAGATCTGTGGGAGGCTAACATCAGGAAAGGGAGGGGGTCCCAATGAAAAGGATCGCAAAAAGATTAGAGGAACGTACAGGAACTGGTGTATTTACTATGTGGGCAGTTTAATTTGTCATTATGGGTCTGTAATGTTATCCTTGTTCCAGGGAGCATGGGGCTGACCGTTTTTTTTTTTTTTTTTTTTTATTGAATTGATATTTTACAAAAGTAAAACAAAGAATAACATGCTATAATGTAACAAATAAAGGAAAGGGACGGAGAAAATGTACTGCAGATCGAACTGTATATGTAAAAATTTATTCATAACATATTGATTCAGGTAATGTGCCCCCAGCATAAATAAGAAGTGGGTTTAGGGACGCCAATACCAGATCACAGATGGATGTGTCTGCAAGGATATTGAATTAGAGCAGAGATAAATCCTACAACAAAATCTGTTTTTTTTTTTTCTTTCTTCTTCTTTGGTTGAGAAACACTGATCTAACCTCTGAATAGACATCACTATATAGGGGTCCCCAGCATTTTGTAGAATCAGTACAGGGAGTACCTGTTTTGGAAAAGTAATTGTGGACAGTTACTGCTGTTCTAGCAAGCATTCATTACTTATCTCACTCATCACACCACCCTGGCCTTAAAAAAACAAAAAAAAAAAAACAAACAAACAATAAGAATTTCCATTACAAACTCCACTGATCTGTGTATTTCAGATCCAAGTGCCTTGTCAATCCAATTACCCCTGAGAAAATCCACAATAGTACAAAAAAACCTATTAATCCCTGCAAATTAGAAATTGGCACAGTGAAAGTAATTGTGTCTCCTGCACATTGATAGATGAGGAGTCAGGAATGTAATGTTGGCAAACAAATGACTCTTTCTTCTCTGAGCTGGCGAGTTCATTTAGGCTTATCTTTTTAATTGTCTGCAATGGCAAATTAAGGCCAGGTAACCTGACACTACTGGGAGATTCTTTTGAAGGCTTCAAAACTGTTCCTTAAGCCTCCCAGCAGGAGGACAGAACTCCTAAAAAGGAATGAGTAAGCGAGATTTGTAATTTCGATCTCGCGGCTAATAAGGCCTTTCTCGCTTACCGAACATGTAAGCGCAAGCGGCTTTGTGATTCACCATGAGGTCATGTTCTCGCTGAACGAACGAGGTAAGAAGCAGGGGGCCGTAACGCCGAGAAATTTTGGCGGGAATCACGGGTGGGAGCGAATTATTTGCTCCCAGGATGTTCAGCAAGGCCCAGCAGCCAATCAGGGGTGATCGGAGCACAGGCATATATATAGGGAAGGAGGGAGGGGTTAGGCACTCCATCTTGTGTTCTGTGTATAGAATAGACGTGTATTGTGACAGCGACAGTGTAGGAGCCTTCTTAGTTAAATTGTTAGCTGCGTGTTTTATGGAGCATAATTCCTGTACTACTGTTTAGTATAGGATATTGTGTATGTAGAATAGGTTAGGCAGATTTACTTTTACATGAGGTACTAGCTAGTCAGTTTTGTTAAATTGTCGGCAGTCAGCACCTTTAGTGTAAGTTAGATTGTGTGTATTTCACTCTTAGGTACTGTTCACTGACTGCACATGCACTGAGGGTACAATTGTGGTTGCTGCTACTTGTAGTGCCATGCATAGCTAGTCAGTTTTATTAAACTGTCAGCAGTCAACACATTTAGTGTAATCTATATTGTGCATTAGTGAAGACACAGAGTTAGTCATCTTTTTTCACACTGTACATTCACTAAAGCTAAATAAAATCAATTGCAGTTCCTATTTACCAATGAAGACCATTTGGTACAGTTACATTTCTGGCCTACTGTAAAATAAATACAGATATTTAATTGTTTGATACCTGCTCCTTTTTACCAAAGAAACCGTTTGGTACAGGTGCATTTTTGCCCGAATGAGTAAAAGATTAGAAGTAGATGGAGGGGAAGGCGTGGCGTTGGACGACCTGCCGCATCTGGTAGGGGGCATACTCCCCAGGAGTCCGCCACTGTAAGACAGCAGCAAACTGTTGGAGGCAGTAGCACAAGTTGTCAAACAAGTCTGAGATGTGTGGGGAGCACCAGTACGCTGATAGATGTATTGAGAGGGCGGAATAAAATCATATAGCCACATCATGTGGAGAGGATTGTGGACTGCGCCTCAAAAATCTTCTTCTGCAGCAGCAGCAGCAGCAGGAACCAACATCCCTGCTTTCCCACATGCTCAAGAACCACAAACCAAAGTGGGAGCAGTACTTGCGTTCTCTTGAAGGAAGTGCAACCACATTATCGTCTCTTCTTCCACCTCCATTGACTCCTTCACCTCCAATAGTCATTGCTACTACGTCTCAGGAGGTTGGTGTCAGCCAGACTTCTAGGGGCGAGGAAGTATCAGCTTCTACCCGCAGGTTTCGTGGCATCAGACAGCGCCGCAAGATGGGTACACCAGTGACTCCTTCAGCTCCCCTAGCTCCCAGTGCCTTCAGCCCACTGTACTGAAGATATGTGCAAGGCATCAGCCTACGGGCCCAACCAACAAAAGAGTAATTGAATTCAATTCATGTCTAGCCAATCTATTGGCCTTGCAGCTACTACCGTACAGCATTGTGGACTCGGCTCCCTTCCGTTACCTGATGGCCTCTGCCGAGCGGCGGTGGATTGTACCAAGCAGGCATTACTTCTCCTGCACAGCAGTACTCAGTTTACATGGACATGTAATGGATAACCTCTCCCAGGCATTGGCATTCTCGTTGTCCAGCCAAATCAACATCACCATGGACAGCTGGACAACCAGGCACGGAGTGGAACGCTACCTGTCCTTCACCGCTCACTGGGTGGTCTTGCATAGCTCAGTGGGCGGTGGTCTGCAAGAGGCATTACAGCACCTGGTACCCCCGTGGGGGGATGTGGTGGGAAAGCATGGGACACCCCAGTTCTCTCACTTCTTCTCCTGCATTTCTTCCACCGTCAACCCCTCTCTTTTCGACACTCCTCCTGAAAGGCCAGCAGCGGAGGACACTGTGGTTAAGTGGGCACGCCACTACGGCTCCCTCAAGCACATGCGTTGCCAGGCAGTGCTGAAACTGGTGTCCTTGGGGGAGAAAAGTCACACCGCCAGAGAACTCTTGTCCGCTTTGCACAGAGAGGTTGAGGCTTGGCTAACGCCCTCCCGACTCACAAAAGGCAACGTAGTGTGCGACAATAGAGCCAACCTTGTGGCTGCACTGCACCACCACGTTCAGTACGTGCGCAAAGCAGAGGTGGTGCAGAAGTTCCTCCGCTCATACCCAGGACTGGAGGACTTACTGAGAAAGGCTCGCTGCATCTGCAGTCATGTCCGCCGATCCCCTACTGCCGCCGCAGCGCTTAGCAAGATCCAGTGCCAACAGAGGCTGTCACCGCATAGACTGATTTGTGACACTGTGACTAGGTGGAACGCCACCCTGCACATGCTCCAGTGTCTGTGTGAGCAAAAGCTAACCATCCGCCATTACTTGGTTAGCGTGGTGCATGGAGGCAGAGGGGCCCTTGGTACAGCCACACAACTGAGCTATTTTACCAGTGACTGCAGATGGAGACGCTGTGCAAAGTACTGGCCCCCTTTGAGCAGGCCACAAACGCTGTGAATTGGGAGCGGTCAGGCTTGACCGACGTCATACCCATCATCTTTCTGCTTGATAATACCCTGTGTGGCCTGATGGAAAGTGGCGATGGGAGAGGAGGGGAAGAAAGGGGGAGGGGGTAAAGTGAGGGGACATTAAACTCCATACCGCACAGCCAGCATCAGGAGTTCCAAGAGGAAGATGATGATGAGGGAAGACCATGTTGGGGCTGCTGGACAGGACCCGTCCAAACCCGCATTTCTGCTGTCATACACCAGGTTCCATTGACCGCACAATGCCCCTGATTCATCAATAAAATCCGCGCTCGCTGGAAGCGCGAAAGTACGCGCGGCCATCGATCGCGGATTACCGCGGTCCGGACTCGAGTATGCGCGTACACTCGCCTCACTGCCAGCCGGATTCCAGCCTTCACCTTTTTCAGTTGCTGAATAGCGCGATCGCGTACGATTTCGGATCGCGAATACGAATGCGCGACGGATAATCCGATTCTGCTTGATGAATCAGGGGCAATGCAACAACAGGAACTGCTGCAGCTTGAAGAGGAGGTGGGTGATGAGGAAGATGTTTTGGCGCCTACTGAGGGACAGGAGGAGGATAAGCCCAGGGAATCCTTCTTTCATATGTGTGTCCACATGTTGCGATGCCCATGGAGCGACTCCCGCAATTGCAGCATCAAAACCTGGGATGATTACTGGCCGGCCACCCTTCTGGATCACTGCTACAAAGATAAAATGTCACAGTTTCTACCCAATCCAGCACAAGAGAAAGAAAAGGTGACCCGCCTGAGCAGACTAATGTGACCAGCTGGGTGTGGAGTTCCGCGCACCTCATTCCACACAGGGAGCTTAGGCGGACACTGCCTACACTGTATTCTCCTGTAGCCGCAACAGTAGTGGCAGCAGGCCGCACACTTCCAAAAGTCTAGGCCAGTCGAGAACGCATGAAGCGCATGGTGCACAATTATGTTGGCTCTTTTCTGGCTGGTGGTGGTGTTGACTACAGCAGTTATGGGGAGGATGCCTGTCCTGACAGTGGTGATGTCAATAATTTTTGTGCCAGCCAGCAATATACTTACATTTCTGCTGCTTCTGGGAGGCCAACAAACTGCAGACGAAAACCCACAGTACTGCCACACTGATAACTGAAAATTTGGGCAAACCCAATGGTACCCAAGTATTGTAAGATTGAGGGTTGGTATTCATGTCATCCACTTCAAGCTGTAAACTAGCAATATCGGCTACCTTCCTACCGCTTCCGGCACCACAGACCACAGCAACAGCGCTGGGTCACAAAACATCCTGATCCGGCCCTTCTACCTTTAATCACACATTTCTGGGTGGCATTGATGATTGACTAAACCCAGCTCTAGATGCCAGTTACCAATATGGTCCCGCTCCTTCTCAGGGCCCACCGCCTCCTCCTCCTGCTGTTGCTCCCGCCTGTCAGTATACCATTCACTAAAATTCTGTGTGGCATTGACGGTGCACTACACCCAGCTCTAGATGCCAGTTACCAATGCGGTCCACGCTCCGTCTCAGGGCCCACCGCCTCCTGCTCTTGCTGCCGCCTGTCAGTACTCTATTCACTAAAATTTTATTACACACTTCTGGGTGGCATTGACGATGCACTACACCCAGCTCTCCATGACACTTTCCAACGCGGTTTCCCTGTTGATAGCTGACCAGAGGCCACACTGCTACTGCTTTCGCCTGACTCACGCTCTGTCTCGGGTCCTCCATCCTTTAGCCTAATGTCCCTGCGCTTCTTCTCCACAACTTTATGGGTGGCATTCCTAACACGTCATAAAGGTCACGATGTCAGCTAGCAATACAATCTCCTGCTGTTTTGACGGCAGAGACTGCTGCTAGTGGGTTGAGTGCACTTGTAGCGCCACCCTTTCTCAATGTCCTAATGTTTATGCTGCCTTCTGTTTGCTGTCCATCACACAAAAATCCTATTTGCCTGCTGTCGCTTTACCTGCCATTTTCTGGAAAACCACAAGGTCTTTGTATTTTTCCCTTGTTGCCACTGTTACTACACACACCTAACAAATTTGTTGTTTCGAACATGTATCAGGGCTTTGCTATTATTGCTTAAAGTCAGCTCATTGACTTTAATGGAATTCGCTAAATCGGTTAGCCGAAATTTCACGGACCCATCTGAATTTTGAGAAAATTTTTGTGAGATCGTCAGAGGCCTTCTCGCTCACCCCTGCTCCTAAATTGTTCCGCCACAATAGTAGATTGAATTTGATTTACTGGTCAATAGTGCCATCATATTGTCACGGTACTGCAGAGCAGGACGGTGGACCCTCTGTCACCAGCTCAGGTGGTAGAGACGTGCACAGGGGGCAGAGTCCAAGCAGCTGCCCGGTCTTCACCAGAGCCTCTAGAGGTGGGGGATGTTGCATTGTGGGCAACTGCAAGGTTTCCGCCCACATGCACGCTGAGGCAGGTGACTGCTGACACACAGAAACAGGACGTGGTGCCAGGGCGAGGAGCAGAGAGTAGTCAGGCAAGCCAGAGGTCAGGGCAGGCAGTGATCAGGAATAATCAAGGATCAGCCAGTAGTCAGGGCAAGCAGCAATCAGTAGTTAGGGTCAAGCTGAGGTCAGTACACAAAGAAGAGCAAGAGAATAAACAAACAGGAACCTGGAAGCAGGCAACTTCCTGTTGCCCTTCACTTCCTTTTAAAGGGCAGGGCCTGTGATGAGTGGAGCCATGTGAGCTGCTGCATCGTATCCTACCACCAGAGGGGGTCCAGGAGACTAGAGGTTGGTGCTGTTTACATCTCCACCAGCAGAGGGAGCACATCTGTGCTCTGAGGTAGTGGAGCAACTGACTGGGAGTCACATGACCTGGACCAGGAAGTGAGCTGCAGAAATTATGCCTTAGCAGAGCTGGTGCTGGCAGCAGAGGAGTGTAAGGTGGGTGACACTAAATGAGTCACAGATCCCCTGAACCTGCAGGGATCTGTGACACATATCTTTGGCAATACTCTATCAGTGTTATGAGGAAGCCACGGGTAAAACTGGAAAGTCAATCACCCGAATTAAGGTAATTGCATACCATGGGAAAATCTTTCAGATTTATTTTTTAGTTAGTCAGTATGCCTTTTATGCCAGCAGTACTGCCAAACGGTGTCACACATCAACCAAATCACCATATCAACTGCAACACACAAGGACTGATAAATCTTATTTTGTGCAAATGCAGCTCATTCTAGGTGGGCAAAACCAAGAGACCATTTAGGAAGAGAATCTACGAACACCTACTTCATTACATCTGGAAGGATCATCACTATTTGGCTACCACGTTGGAACCCTCCAAAAATTTGATCCTACAATGATCTCTTTCACTGGTCTCGAACATGTTCCCACCCACCCCAGAGGGGGCAACAGCGACACCAAATTATTGCAAACAGAATGCAAATGAATTATCAATTTACAAGTTACCAAAGCACAAGGCCTTTACGACATGGTCAGCTTTAAACCCTTTTTGCATACCACACATCCCATATCTATCTACCATCCTTAATATATAAAATTTATCAGTACCAACCAATTTGTGGATATCAAACTTCCTTATACCACTATAAAGGTATACCAACATAATTATGATTACCTTGTTTCAGGTAAAGTTACTATACAATTCAGAGCCCAAACGATTATGACTAACACTGTATCAATGTATACAAACATGTTTTTTGATGTGTGCACCTTGTACTGAACATATACTACCAGTATGTATTATGCTCAAATATAATATGGATATTATGATTTTTTACAAATTGTTATCTCATGTATATATCTTTACCATTGGTCAATTTATTTACCATCAATGAACACATGGTACATTATTACCCTTGTTTGTCTATTATTACAGATTTTTCATCTTGATCAAAAACTATATATTCATACCTTTACAATAATATTTCCCATGTAAGAGTACCAAATTATTGTTATAGTAATATGGTATTGGCCATTATTCATTGTGTATTTTATTATTGGTAATTTTCTGTATACCATTACTTTTGTACTATTTACAATGATCATAGTACATAATAATTCATATTATACCCCTATCACTTTCTTCAACTCATCTTTCTTTATAGTATCTTCATTTACTTTAATATTTTTGGTTTAAGGCACTACACTTCACTAGACTGTAGTTAATACCATATTTTGACATTAGTGCTGCTCATATACATGCAGACTCTAGTACTTTTCATACGCAGACGGGAAGGCTGATTCATCAAGCAAAATCGGAAGCTCGCTCATTCGTATTCATGATCCAAAAATCGTAAGCCTTCGATCAATTTATCAACTAAATTTCAGGCACTGGCATATTCGTGCGGAAGTTATTACCCAAAATGATCTCGCTGCTGGAGCCGCGCATCCCCGGCAGTTTGACGCTGGCAAGCTTGCATTAAATGTCTTTGTTCCCCTAAAAAATAAATCTTTCTAATGGCACACATCTTTCACTTAGACCTAAATAAAAATGTTTGGGCTGTTCAAATCTTTTAAATGTTTATATTAGCTAAGAAATAAGCATATTTTTACATGACCTAATATTTTCAGGTTTAGAGAGAGTTAACCGATTTCAGCTCTTTACACAGACGCCTATCTAGATGCATCCAATGCCAGACTCAGGGATCCGCCTGGTAAGAAATTCCAGCGGGCTCAAAGCCTCGCTTTTGCCAGCGAACTAGATTTTTTCCACCTATGTCCAAAGCACATACGCAAGTTCTTGCTTGCTTCTGTAGATATACATGCATGTATATATAGCGAGATCGCCTGTAGCAACGGTGGATGTTTCAAAGAAGGAAACAGGGCCAGCAGATTTTATTTATTCCACTTCACTATTTACACACAAAACAGGAAAAATAAAACAAACAGCAAAAAGAAAGCCTGGCCACTAACTCACTGTTAGTTCCCTTAACTAGCAGTCCAGCGTAACCTAGTGTTGTTCAGGACTCTAACCATATATCTTTTGCAATGGTCTGCGTCTTTACTCACCGTTCCCAGTTCACCTTGGCCCTCCTCCCAGCTTAGCCACCAAGACAGAGCCTCAGGAATAAGCAGGCTGGGAGTTTATCCCCAGCCTAATTTCCAGGATGCATTTCAGGTGGGACAGTTAAACCTGATCATACCCAGGCCTCTTTAACTCCCCCACCTGGCCAAGAAGCCTGGTACTTCAAACCCCACCTTCAGGTTAAAAGGAAAACTGACTAAACAGAAAAATACTCTGCGTATAACCTGTATCTGGGGCAAATATACCTGTCATCCTGGACAAACCCTGTGATTTATTTGGCCAGCTGTTACAATACATAGACACACAAACACACATATGTATATATATATATATATTTTTTTTTTTTTTTTAAAGAGCACTCAAAACCCATTTTTTCAAACTTGCTCACCCATCTTCTTCTGTCTTTTGAAACCATCACTACTTCCCACCACTACATATCTCCCATCCTATTGTGTGTAAATTCCCCCTCCTACTAGATTGTAAGCTTCGGGGCAGGGTCCTCCTCTCCTCCTGTATCACTGTCTGTATTAGTCTGTCATTTGCAACCCCTATTTAATGTACAGCGCTGTGTAATATGTTGGTGCTATATAAATCCTGTTTATTAATAATAATAATAATAATAATAATATTTATACACACACACATATATATTTATATATATCATTAATTAGAAATATAGAAAAATATTCCACTCCTTTTTTTCTTCAATAGCTGTTTACTGGTGTACAAATCTAAAGGATCGGATCAATAAATTATTATGGAATGTCAAACTGTAAAAAAACCAAACAGCCAAATTTCACATACTGCGCACGCCCAATTGCATGTTAATTTTCAACACCTGAGAGTGTTGTCTAATTTGCCCTTTTCCTTTGTCTTAATTTTTTTTTTGATCAAGGAGGGGCTGTTGTTTTGTTTATTAGCCTAATCTATGTTGCTACATTTGATACTTTGCTTACCATTTAGTACAATAGCTGCTTTTGTTTTTTGTACTTTGAATCTTTTAATGTCCATTTTGCTATTAAGAAGACAGTGTTTGTGGCCATATTTTTTCATTTCATTAATATGTCTATAGTACCACCTTTAAATGTTTGTCCTGCATAAATATTTTCAGGTCAAAATTGCATATTGGTTTGGTAAATATTTTTGGGGCCACTTTTGAAATAATTAGGCTTTATATGCAAGCGTGGGTTTACATGTGTGTGTGTTTTTTTTTTTTTTGGTTTATTTTGTCATGTAAGTTTAGTGTTATCTGTGTGTTCTCTATATTTTAATGTGACCTTTTAGCAGAGAAGGATCCTCATTCCGGTAATTTTTTCTTTTTAGGTGTATATTTGATTCATGTTCACTCATGTATGTACATACATGCATCTATCTGTATGTATGCGTTTGTGTGTACATAAACATAGAAAAGTGAAATTATAGGAAGAAATGGGCATAAATAGGCAATGAGGATTTTTTTAGGCCATATTGCCTAACATGATTCAAATTGAAAAGCCTATTTCTTTTTACGATTTCTGATGTCGTGGGCTTGGTTCCAAGCAACATTCATAAATGATATTGCTTCTGGTTAATGGAGGAAACCCCCTTTATGTGCTTCCACTACCAAGCTGAGGTGAGTAAGCCAAAATATAGTTGGGCAAGGTCTAACATACAATTCAAACTGCATAAACACCCTGAAAGGCTTGAAAAGCGAGAACATATGTTTGGCTCAAAGTGTACATGTTAGCACTGCAGGTCGTGCCGGCGCCGCTGCTCCTAATCGCAGGCATGGGCGCCAGGTTCTATCTCTCAGGTAACACTACCTATGTTCCATATCAGTGTTTCCTCCATGCTGAGACTTGCTCTGTTTGTGAGCTGGCGTGGGTGTGTCTCTGCTGGGGATTGTTCTGGAGTGCCACCTGGTAGCTACCCCGCAGCCCAAGCCTATCCTCACCATCAGAGGCTCTAGTGAAGACCGGGTGGCTGCTTATTTATGCCCCTCTAGAGTTTACCTGGCCAGCGGCACAGTGGGTCCACACCTTCGTTCATAACAGTACAAACCAGCATGTTAGTCCATAATTCCAAAAATAAACCTAACAAAAAATAAATACAAAAAGTGTATTAATATGAAATAATATGCGTGTACCTTTGCACAAAATATAAAAGCGGTTACATGCTGGTATTAATACGCATACAGCAGGCGTATGTGCAAATGCGTGGCGTAGGCACGTTTTTCAGTAGGCGTTTTTTCAGTATGAAAAAAGTTTCATATCTGCGTTATCATCATGCCGCGCCCGTTGTTTGCAGAGAGGGACCTGCGCTTCATCATTCAGGTAAGTGAATTTTTAAAAAATTTTAGCGGGGGGGTAATTCTTTTTAGTTGCATAAGCATACATGTTTGTCCATGTTTGCACATTTAAATGTGTTTTATAGCATCATGCATGTTTACACGTTTAAATGTGTTTTATAGCATCATGCATGTTTGCACATGCATGATGTGCAAACATGCACATCATGCATGTGCAAACTTTTTCAATTAAGGACTTCTATGTGCACTTGCTTTGGAAAATGCATTCCCAATGTAGGATTTTCAATAGTGTTTGCAATTGGGATCCCCATATCTTCAAATGCTTGAAATCTGGTGGCCTGAGATTTTGTAGATATTTTGGGACTATTATCTATGAGTGTCCTCTGTGCTTGTACACAGAGTTGTAAGGCTGCAAGATATGACATGCAGAATTCCCACACACAGATATCACACTGTGCCCATGATGTTGTTACACATGCCCACAGAGTAGATATAATTTCCCAAGTATTTTTTTATATAGAAGCCACAGCACAGCTATAGAATGGGGGAGGGTCAGCCTGTGTCCCCATCTCATTCTAGCTGCGCTGTTCTCACTGCCCAGCTCTTTTTGGCAGCTGAAATCCTCTGCACGGATGACAGCTGAGAATGGAGCATCCTCTATTGTTCTTTCAATGGATTAGAGCTGCAGATGAGAGCTTGGTAGAGGTCCACACACCTAAAGTTGGCTGTTGACAACTATGTACATGCACATATTTCGATGTGTGTATGTATGGTTTGTAAAAATCTTCAGGATTCTACCCCATTAAGCTCAATCAGAGGTAGATCATTTGAAGAGCACGAATTAGCCCCCTTGCTATCACGCAAGGCTGGAAATCATCTTGCTTTGTCCGGAGGACAGTGAAAGCCTTCTGGTGGAATGTCCTCTGGATAGCTGACACCACAATCCTGATTTTGGTGAAGGCACATCATTCTACTGTCCCACATAGAAATTCCTGTGTTTTGTATTTATCCACCTTTTGTATTTTTGTTTTTTTTTTCCTGTGTCAACAAAATAAATCCACATGTGCTGCATTATCTGACCTAATGCAACAGTGCTTACATTTTGCCTCTAGATTGTATGTCTGGCACTTACTAATGCTTCACTAAAACTGGATAAACAGAGTTTACATCTAGGAGCACAATTATTGGTTTTACAATGGTTTAAACAGGATTGAGCTTAGTGGTGTGGCAACTGGAAGCTTCTTAGTAATAGTAATAGTATACCCATATATATCTACACACAATCTTAACAAACAAACAGTTTACATTTGCAACCAAACTATGTCAATTTGCAACAGAAAATATATCTATCAATCAGTCAATCAATCAATCAATCAGTGATCTCTTTTTTTTTTTTGTTTTTACGAGGTGTTTGGTTGTTGTCAAAATAACTCACATTTTGTTTCTCTTTTTCTTTAGACAATGATTCGGCAAAGATATGACCAGCATCGGTCAATTTTTGTCAAAAAACAAATTGCAGAGAGGCTGGCACAGGCTCTGGACCCTGCAGGGACGCGCCCAACTGTCGCACAAATACAGCACGTTTGGAGCGACCTCAAGCAGAGGAGGGCCGATTTAGTCCGCGAAGTGGGGAACCGCATCCTGTCTGGTAAGTCTGGCATTTTGTCTTCTCCTCTTGTTAAGGACTGGTGTTTTAGAATGTTTGTTGTTAGTGTAAAGTAGTATTGTTTAGCCTAGAACTGTTTGTTTTCACTTCCTATATTTTACTACCATTATAAATTTTGTATATTTGTTTTTGTTATTACAGCCAACTCTCCTGCAAATCCAGCGGCCACACAGGCAACTGGCTGTCCCCCAGGATGTGGAGGAGGCATCCCTGCATCACCGGAGGAGGAGCCAGTCATGGAGGAGGAGGAGACCAGCAGGAGGAGCCATCTCCAGGGGAGGAGCCTGCTGCCCAACATCTGCAGCCTTCGATGAAGGAGAGGAGGTGGCCGAGGAGATTGCCTGTAAGCTAACCTTGGAATCAACTTTTGTAACATATGATGCAATTCAACACATGCTCACACTACTTTCACCATTTTTGTTACAAATACAAATAAAGATCTAGCAGGATTTCATGTAGCTTCCAGTCATTAATCATGCATCAAATGAAGATTCTTTAAGGTTGTTGGCTAGCATGAAGAAAGATAGACATGAATTGTTTAGTTGTCCATAGTTGTACTGACAAATGTTTGCTCAGAATTTTTGGACGTAGGCAAAAAGTATCATTTAGAAGTTCTGCGTTATCTATTCACCTTAATCTCCCTAGCGCTAATCCCAAGTGTGACTCGGGATGGCTTTTACATGCAAAAAGCGGTAACCCCGAGTCACACTCGGGGTAACTTTAAGAGCCCCCTTACCTTTTCACCCCGCTCCAGCGGCGATCGGATGGTCCTGTTGTGAAGCCGGGATGCCGGTCCGTCGGGTGCGTGGCCGAGCGGGAAATTTAAAAGCAGATTACTGAGTAATCTGCTTTTAAATACCACCCGGGTCCCGGCCACGCCGCTGCTCGCATCAGCAGTGAGATGCCAAGCACAATGCAGGACTTCTGCATTGTGCTTCACATCTCGCTGCAGGTGCGAGCAGCAATAGCAGATTCCGGGGGTGGTCACCGGACAGACGGGAAATCTCCACTCACATCACCGGGAGGAGTCATCTTCCGGGTGATGTGAGTGGTGATGTATTGGGGGGTGTGTCTGGGAGGGAAATTTAAAAGCAGATTACAATGCAATCTGCTTTTAAATGGTTTTTACAGTACAAAAGCACCACACAACATGAAATAGAAATAAAAATATTTTTATTTTATTTTAAGATTACATTGTTGTCTATTTCATTATTTTTTAAAATTATTATTTATAATTATGTATTATATTATAATTTATGATTATAATAAATATAATTATCATACCCGGGAGTTAATCCTAAGAATTACAGGCCCACAATATAAACAAAAATTTATATGCAAAAAAATAGGATCACTTTTTGCATCAAAAAACTGACAGAATTAGAACGCTAGGGGGGGTTAACTAACCTTACAAATCTACTTTAGTCCTGCCCACCCACTTTTACTTATGCTGCTCATTTTTTATCTACAGCTACTGGAGCGCCCTTGCCAGCACCTCCTCAACAGGACACAAGTTCCTCATCTGAATGCAAGAATTTCTCCATTTTAGATATTGTGAACATTCCTTTAAAACCATGAAAATAAAGTGGGAAATACTTTGTTAGGCCTAGCTCCATCAAGTATCATTAGGAGTGTATGACTAGCTTCATGTCTAGGCAGCTTTTAACAGAAGACAAAGGTTAAATGTCACTTAGCCACGTTTGTCCCGTGAAAACCCACAACCTTCATTGCCAACAAACTGCATCACTTTATAGTGCCATAGCCATAATTAGCTTGGCCCCAGGAATAACCTTTCTTTCTTGTTAGGCACGGTGTAAACAGCAAAACAGTCAGATGAGATGACATAACTTGAATTCTTTAGCACTGTGCAATATAAGAACTAGCTGTATATTATACTGTTACATTTGGTCAGTACTTACCTCTCTTATTTTTGTGGTCCCTTACACAAACACAGCCAGTTCCACATCGAGGGAGGCAGAAAGTCCTCGTGAGGAGCGGCCGAGCCCCCCTCTTCAAAATATATGTAATTGAAGCTTCGTTATGAAACATCATTCAAGAATACATGTGGCATAGAATACACAGCTGAACACCTTAGTATGTTATTTTAACCAACAGAAAAGTAGTTGACCTATTAGCAAGCACATTTATCTGTTACAAGTGTCAGAGAAGTGTGGTGTGCCATATTTGGTCCCTGGACATAACTAGATTTGTGTTCATTTAGTGAACAAAGATGCAATCGTGTATTTGGAAATAATGTTTAGCTTTTTTTAAGGTCATTGCAGCAATACTTGTAGAGTATTGAGCTGAGACTTTATACTTGATTAGAATCACTTTGACATATTTACAAACTGGAACATTCTTTGGGGATTAGATAGCAAAACTGCATTTGGTGCATACTTGGGCCACATCAAAAGAAACTTAGATAGGTAAAGTGTCAAAGTGGGAGGGTCACTAACCTGTGGACATTGGGCAAACACAAAATATAGATTAAGCTATCTTATACAAACAAGCGTCTTTATACAGGATCCCAACTCAAACCCACACTGTGGATCTTATGGAGTCTAGAAAAATTGAGTGAAGAATGTTCTCACCGGGCATCTATCTACATACTTCGCCCAGACCGGCCACAGCATGCCTACGTCCACCCCCACCCCCACAGCATGGCCGTGAGTGTAGCCAGGGGCACAAACTGGGCAGGCAGGGGCACAAATTGGGCAGGCAGGGGCACAGGATGGTCAGGAGGTGGAAGTGGCCAGGCAACTGCCGGGGAACAGGGTGGAGCCAGGGAGAAGGATGGCGCTGGCTGCTCTGCAGGAGATGGGGGGCCAGCAGGACCTATTGGGATTTGCCAACCCAGCCTGTGAATATTTGCCTGATTTAGCTGATATTGTTGGCCCAGGCATTCACCTAACATGTTACAGAGATGGTCAACTGTAGGCACCCAAAGTGGCTGATTGTTGTCGGACTGATTCTATCAGACGATGCATAACCACCAGATGTTGTTGGTTAAATTCTTGGTCCTGGCGATTTTGATTGAGGTTTTTTATGTCGGAGTGTAAGGACCTGTTCCAAATTATTTGAACTTGGGGCAAACATGCTTGACTCCACTACTCTATCAAAATGGCCCACCAGCCTCTGAGTGAGGCTTAGAAGCTGGCTGCCCACACTGGGTTGACCCAATCCACCTGCATCCACAGGTTGCTATAAAGAGAAAATAAAAAATTACTACAATATCACATAACTTTGTGGGTCACCATAACATTATGCAGACAGCTTCCTGACATTGGAACATCAAACATGGGTTGGTTACGGAAACCTCAGGTGTCTCCCCTTCTTCTTGTGGTAAATGTCCACCTGAGGGACCCTAAACAAAAAAAACACAAATGGAACACATGGGGAAAGGTTCATTCCCCCAACACATCCGAAAATAAACACTAATGGACCAGTTCTTGCCTACCTCCACAGTGGATGCAGCCAGTGAAAACTCTCCAGAACCAGAAACCAGCAGACATGCATGTTCTACAAAGACACATGATGTATCACATCAAAATGAATGAATGTGGTGACAAGTCTTCACATATCAAAAGTCACCGATATTTCACAAAGGCAAAATTATTTTTGACATTCAGACAGAAATCGAGGAGGTTAAAATTTAACAAATTATATATATATATATATATATATATATATATGATATATTATAGAAAGATCTAAGGTTATTACTTAGCTTTTGGAAGGCTGAACACACAGACACACACCAAATTACCTGTTTTCGCCTCCAGGCTTCTCTGCAGTGGATCAACGACCTCCTCCTGTAGATGGTGATCTGTTAAATAAAGCACAAAAACAAATGAAATAGAGTGAGCTTGACTCTAAACCCAAGTTAATTTGGATTGATCGGTTCACCACAAATCTAACCACAAAACATACCAGTCCTAGAGCAAAAAATGTGTGAAATTAAACATTCATATTACACGAGTGTGGTTATAAACATGATTAGAGACAGGTGCACATGGTGCAGGTGCATGTCAAACAAGATATACAATGAAGGTTCATCTTACCAGGTGGAAGCCCAGTGTCATCTTGATGCGAAGTGACATCCTCATCATCTACATCACCCCGAGCACAAAGGGCAGGAGGAGGGGACTGCTGCGTCTCAGGGCGTACTATTGGAAAAAAACACATACACACATTGTTGATGCAAGTCAAAAGAAGGTGAAAATACACTAAAGAAGTCATTTTAAAAAAATATTTCACCCCAAACATAAATGAGTAAAAACTAAATCCCATTTTGTTCTCAATGCTAATAACTAAACTGTTGCAGTCGCAAACAAATGCAAAAATCAATTACCATTGGTAATTATGTAATGTAAAAGGATTGAACTTACATGGTTGCCAAGCATCGGAGTCATCCCGGTACTCCACGCCTACCACCGTTTCTGGCCCAATGAATGGCAACGCTAATCTTTCGTACTCCCTGAGACGCTGCACAAGATGTTCACGATAGGTCCCACTCCTTCCGGCCTCCGTGCCCAGGAACCTTTTGACGTGTCTGAGGATGTCACTCACGTTTTTGACACTGGGTAATGGTCCGTTGTGTACTGCCCACTGCATTTACACTCCTGGCAATTTCCTCCCAGAGTCCCTGCCTTACAGCATGGGAGGTCTGGGAGTGCAAGCCCCCACGGAGTTGTGGAAAATGTTGTACGTAGGACTCCATGAGGGCTGCATTTTGCTCAGGAGTGAAGCTGGTTGCCTTGGAAGCAGAATCCCTGGTCCGGCTCAAACTGGCTGAGGTGCCAGGTTGAGGGGCCAGGGGCCTAGATGTTACTTGGCCTGCTTCACAGAGCAACCTAGCTGGCCTGAGGGAGATGCCTGTTGGTCTATGCACTGAAGACCCTGGGGTGGTGGTGGTGGAGGGGCCGGCAGCAGCGACGGTGGCGGTGGTGGCCATTCTTCTTGGCTCCATGTTACTAGAAGGAAAAAAAATAAATGTTATGGGACAACACACCAAAAACATTTTTTGGAGGAATAAAGTAAATGGTGTATTCTTACTTTTCATTTTTCTTCTAGCAGCCTTCTGTTTTTTTTTTTTTTTGGCTTTGAAAATTTTTGGTTTGCATGCAGAATGGCTAAGAAGCTCTGGAAAAACTTATAGGGATACAGTACGTGCGCACGTTTATGCGCGGTTTAAGCGCGATACATGCGCACATTCATGCGCACCTAAATGTGCGCCGGGGCGACGATTGTGGTTGTTGTTGTCATAGAGCAGGATATTGAAGTACAGTTGCTGTTCACTGCTGTTGTGGCATCCTCCTCTGCTTGTTACTGCAGAGGAGGAGCAGCTACAACAACAACCTGAGGAGCAACCTTCAACTTTGCGACAGGTCTGGGAGCCACGCATTGATAATTTACGTGACCAGGATGTCAAAAGGCATTTCCGCCTGTCCCGCCAGGTCACCCATGACCTGTACAGCTTGCTGGAAGCTAAAATTGCTCCAGAAACCAAAAGAAGCCAGGCAGTGCCAGGAATGACCAGGCTCTTGGCCACTCTGTGTATTTTAGGAAGGGTGCAAGGACAGGTTTCCCAGGATCATGCCATGATGCCTATATCCTGCGTCAGAGAGCCCTCTACCGGAAATTCATCTCTGGAGAAATGCCTGAGGGCTGGTTAATAGGTAATGTATAATGTTGTTACTGTAATACAACTAACAGTAGTCAAATCATAAAGACACCTATTATGTTGCTATGTCTCTGATATACTCCGTGCCCATTCCTCCACCCTGGCCCCTGCCCTAACCGAACTATTCAACCTCCCCCTTTCTACTGGTAAATACCCCTCAGCTTTTAAACATGCCATAATTCTCCCTAT